>NC_056728.1:1013044816-1013192316 GCF_019279795.1 Protopterus annectens
CTCTTCACTAAATAACACCATAATCAGTTTAGACAATCACACAAAATTACTAGGAATGACTATTAATGACCAACTAAAATTTGACTTGCACATTCACCAAGCAATTAAAAAAACTAACCAAATATGTGGTATGTTATACCGCAACTCTAAATTCCTCCCTGCTGATTTTAGACATTCCCTGGCCAAAGCCTGTCTCCTTCCTAGCCTCCTCTATGGATCACCAGTCCTCACCAACCTTCAATCCTGTCTATTCTGCAGGCTAGAATAGACCTATAATAAAATTACCAAATTTGCAGCCAACTTTCCTAACATTACCCACCATTGTATAGCTCTCCACAAGCTACAATGGCTTGAATTCTCCCATCATCTAAAACTATGCCAACTACATTTAACCCACCTCATACTAAATAAACCCACTGCCTGTCCCTCTCTAGCCAATCTAGTTTCCTATTATTCCCCCCTTCATCCCCTCCGCAGCTCTGCAAAACTTCTCCTATTAACATATACACCCAAAATGAACATAGGCAATGTCCTATACAAATCATCTATAACAAAAATCTAGAACAACCTCCCCTCTAACTTGCGGAACATCACACAGGAAATCAGCTTCAAAAAAGAACTAAAACTATTCTTCCAGAAAAATTGGATCTGCCCCTGTCAGGACCCTACCTGACCACTCTCTTTCTCATCATTTTTTTATCTTTGCCAAATTTACTTACCTCAAAACTTCCTGACTGATAATTGCATACTCGTCCTTGTACTTTTTCCCAAACTATATGTATTTCTAAATATTTCTCTGTCATCTCTGTATATGCTAATGACTATACTGTAGTTTTGTACACTGTAAGCTATGCTATTAATACTTAATCCTGTGTTATTATGTAAATAATTACTTTTCGTAGCTTTTCTCCAGGGGTCTCCACTGAAAATGGGCATGTGCTCATTTGGATCAACCCGGTTAACAAATGTGAAATAAATAAAATAAATAAATGGACAGCTCAACTGCTCAAGCTTTAGCATCTGGTGAGTATTTGCTGCTCTTGTGAGGGGCTGACCGTGACACAGAGGATGAGAGGATGATGTCACTGGGATCATTCTTCATGGTGTGGACACTGGGATCTCAGCATGTCTTCATCATCCACATACAGATAGTGCAAAAGGCTATGGCTTCCTCCTGTTTCTTGTATTTGGGCATGAATATCTTAATATAATGAATGTCTGTATGTAAGTTTAAAATGTTTTCTCATCAAGCACTTCATCATTATCTGCAGTAATACCACAAGAGCAAACAGAAGATGATAAGTATGGGCATCATACCTGCAACACTATTTAAGATGGTTTTTAACAAGGCACATCACTCATATAGTTATGTATTTGTTCACAGGTGTGGCACCTGAACCAATCACATGTTGTGGTGCAGTTCAACAGACTGATGTTGACAGCTGACTAACTGTCAGTGATGATGTCATTACTCTCATAGTCATGACACAACTTCAGGACAGCTGCACACAGTCAGAAAGTATAATATTGTTCGCTCTCCACCAAAAGGTTGCTAACTTTATACTCATTGACACAGACACACACATAGAGCATCATGAGGAAATGCCTTTCCCAGAAAAACGAGGGAGGAGGAATCAACTCAGAACTGACCACCTTGGGAAAATCAAAACTGACCACCTTATTTCTTCAGGAAAAGCTGAACCTCTGGAAGAAGACACACTCATGTCTGCTGCTCCATAACACACTGTGTAGTCTGCACACATGGGTGTCAGTTGAAGACATTAATTACACATGGCTGCAAAAGCATGCAAGGTCTTGTCTGCACAGCAAGCACAGTTATGCCATGATATAGTCTAGGCACAGTATAGAAGAACTGAGAGTCCGGTGCAGATGGTTAGACTGCTGCAGGGTACACATGATGAAAATTAACCACTACATGGGAATGGCTGAGGCCAGAGACAATGCTGTGATGATCTTCATGCAGGACATGGTTGCTCACACAGCTTCCATGTCAGCATCTAGCCACACTCTGCTGAAGGCTTAGCAGATGTACATTGTTGACAGTGCTAGACACGACTGAGGGAGGGGATGCATGCATGGTGGATGTATAGGCCAGACACTACATATATGCCAATGAAGTGCTGCAGGTATGAATGTACATTCACCTAAGAATAAGGCTGTTAAGTCTCATCACATTTCCACATCATAGGGTTGTACCATTAAATTGAAATCTAGTTCCCACAGCACTATTCATCCAACATCAACAGCAACCACTGGATCTAGTAGATCTCATAATCATAGTAACTCTGCCTCAAACTAACATGTAAGCACTTGCTCATGATCTGAGAGACCATCCTTGTTGCCACCGTTGGAGGTGATATTGTGTATGACACATTTCAGGTTTGACAGAATTTAATTTACTGAATATTATACCTCAAACAATGACCAAATAAAAAAATGACAGAAGGAAGGAAGTATAGTAAACAACAAACCATCTATCTTGGAAGAGACAACAATTGAACTTACCTGCAAGCTGGAAAAAAGTCCTTTAAAAAGAATAGTACCTATTATATAAGGGAAAATATCAATTTGGGACTGAAAAAGAACTGAGGTTTGCATTACTAAGTGAATGTACCTTCATTACCATAACAATTCAATTTTCATTCACATCACTTGCCACTTTCTCTTCTCCATCCTGATTGCATAATTAGCAGTTGTGCCACTGACTTGTAAATGATGTCAAATGATGATGGCTATGACCATATGCACTAATGTTTGTGTATAACATATGAAAAAAATGTCTCAAGAACAGTGTAAGATGTCCATGTACTACTCAGCAAAGCCCAGAGGTAGCACTGCATACACCATGTACCTTCTTTGAAGCTTTACACTATCACATGGCCCATACTTGTGGAGAAGATGCTTCTAATTCATCTGTGCTGCCTGCCTGGGGGGGTGAAATGCTGTTGCCATTGGCTGGCCACCATCACTATCATCACTGTTGGAATAAATTGTGGAAGGAGCTGTATTGCCATAATTGATCACTACCTGTGGCAGCTACATACCATATTAACATGTGATCATGTAATGCAGAATGCAACAATCTGTGAACATTCTGCATACAGACACAGGGTCAGAGTGAAGTCCACCCCACCTTGTCCAGGTAGTGTAAATAGTCTTTGCACAGGGCAAATGTTTGCTAAGTGCCAATTCATATCTGCTACAGGGTGAGTTGATAATGATTCCCTGCAGGTCCCTGTGGGTTACTGACTGGTGTCATTAGCCAGGATTTTCAGTGGGTAGCTTGCATAAACTGGAAAATGTAAGATGTCTGGAATGAAGATAAGGTACATAGTCATAACACATTACCAGGTAGCTGATAGACTATATCCTTTTGTATTGTGGTACCTCTGTCTGCTGTGGTCCAGATGGGCCCAGTAGCCACATAAGTACAATTTATTTCACCAAGCACTTCAAGAAAGTGTGTATTTCTGTTAAAGGCATGTATGTTGCTGGACTGGTCTGCTGGTGACACAGGGAAATAGATGTACTGATCCAAATGGTCCTGCAGCAGAAGCCTGTGAGATATTCTTCATGTTTCCAGTCTGTCTCTGAAAGGTACTTGTGGCCAGTTTAGAGAGAGCTATACATATCTTAGTATCTACCAAAATAGAAGGACCATGCACCCCACCAAGTTCCAGTCTGTGTGCTGTACAAGCTCAACAAAGGTCTTATAATCTCCTAGTTCATTCTGAATCTGTCAAGCAATTTTTTCTCTACAAATTTGAAATTTGTGATTCTGAATCTATATTTCCTCCTCCAGGGCTACCAAGTACTGTCACACCAGCTTTGGTACGATGAATGCAAACAACTCAAAACAGGATACAACAATGCTAGTGGCTAAACCAAGCATCTTCACCAATTGAAATGTGACTGGAAAAGATACAGATTCCCTTTATATAAGGCAAGTGTGCATCATAGCAAATTGCAACTCGGAATTGCAAAATGAGAAAATTTGATCATCATTTATATAGAAAGTCACATCTTTTGCACATATTTCTCATTTATAGGTCATCGTGTACTCATCTGCCTACAATGTTCTTTCCTACGGTTGCACATAAACACAGCTTATATTCTTGAGTCACTTCTCACTTGCTACACTTGCAAAGCAACTATGAATACTAGCTATAGCTTTGACTTCTACAATAATAAAAAGGTCAATATTAATTGAAATAAGCTTTTTTTCCTCATAAACAAAATAGTTTGCTTATTATAGATTTCATGGCAATGATGGACTGAAATAAACTAACTAGCATTGCTGCATAAAACAGTCTTTTCTTTTGTGCAATAGATCAACTGCAAGGCAGTCACATACATCGAGAACACAAAACCTTTAAAATAAAAAGAATTTCAAAGACAAGTGGCTACATTAGCATTCAAAATCCTTCCTTTCAAAACTGATATGGGAGTCTCTTGAAGAACACAGGAACACAATACTGTCCAGAAAGTAAGAATGACAAAATAAGGCTTATGTATGTATATAATAAATACAGCCAGTAGAAACCCACAGATGTTTTCTCTCAGGCAATGGACTTCTATACAATACTCTGCATAAAATCACTTCAAGGCACTAGAGTGAATTGATCTAATCAAACCCTACTCACTTGTTTACCCTGGATAACCATTTAATACAGACTATGAAGACAACTTTTATTGTAATTATTGACCATAGTCTTTTGGTGGGAATCTGCAGACTGGCTTCAACATCAGGCATCTGGAAGGGCAGACACCCTAACCCCTTGTGACTGTGCTGTTTTGTGTGTGTGTGTGTGTGTGTGTGTGTGTGTGTGTGTGTGTGTGTGTGTGTGTGTGTGTGTACTTATGAGGGAAGACAGGATTTCAGGAAAATGCTGAATTAGCTCCAAAGGATGAGCAGCATAGAAATGTAGTGCATATACTACAGTCTGCATTCATGAAAAATATCAACACTACCTCTACTAGAGATGTACGTCTCAAGAAGGTAAGATTTACACATTTGAATACTACACTCCCAGTCATTATCTGATGTAATTTGTTGCCAGGTTTGTCTCTCAAAATCATATTGTTTGAGATGAGTGAGAGCATTAATTAAGATAGAAGACAGCCACACAGGTGTTAGAGCACATCTGTGGTTATAAGTAAATGAAAGTAATGTCTTGTTTCCAAGACATAATGTCATTCAAGTTTTCATAGGGGGATCCATCTTTGGGTAATGTCAATACAGGTATGGGGTGATTATAACTATTGCCATTTTGCTAATGTTGATATTTGTGTTGTGTTTTCCGGATGATACAGGTTTTAACATTTGTTTTGTTGACATCACTTTCCTTGATCCCTTACACTTCTTATATACCGTCTTAATTTTAAACACACAACAATATGTCAGACATTGATTATATTAAATAAAACTACTCATCAATGTGGAATAATATAAATCTCGATACGCTTAGACTTGGAAAAGGTGAAGAACATTATTTTATTGTGGTAAGCATTGCGAATGAATGGAAAAGCTTCTTTTTAGACATGGTGTGACCAAATTTAGTGTGGAAATCAAAAATGCATAGGACCTACAAAATGGAGCCTAAGTTAATGATGTGAGGGAATGAGGCCGAAAAAGAACTATTGTCTAATTAGCTGTAAATTCTTACAACATGAAAATAAAATGAGCAGATTAGTCTGTAAAGAAGTCCTGAACTGTTACTAACTTTGTCTTTATATAACATACTGCAATGTAAACGCTTTTGTCTGTCTTATTTCTTTCTGGAATTCATGCATATTGACCTTAGTGAATAATATGAATAAGAAGTGAAATAAAAACTGAGCTTGATGCCAAAGCTATAATAGAATCATTGTGAATGCACCAAACGTGTAGTATTGAATAACACAATCTGGTTTTCCAGAGTAGTAAGCTATAATACATAACACTGCAGTTTTACAAAGAAGTACAGTTCAAAAGAAGAACTCTTTAAATTTAAAACATATGTATCACTATGGCATGCTGCAGTCCATCTAACTTCAGGCCTGGTAATGATGTTACTAAAAACCCTAAGAAAACAGTCTATTTATTGTTGAGGCTAATTTTAGGTTACTGCATCATTTTGTCTGAGGCAATAAAAATTCATTTAGGCAGCCATCAGTAAAAATGAACTTTATTTTGGCTTTTGGATTTCACATTTGAACTACAGCTATAGACTTCCAAAGCCTGTCTACATCTATATCTATATCTATATCTATATCTATATCTATATCTATATCTATATCTATATCTATATCTATATTTATATCTATACCTATACTTATACCTTTATGTGTGTGTGTGTGTGTGTGTGTGTGTGTGTGTGTGTGTGTGTGTGTGTGTATCATGATGGGACTATTGGCTCTAGGTAATGGTCACAGTTGATGTGACACCTTGACCCATGTACAAAATGACAAAAAGGGGACTGATGCCAATATATACATACAAATATATATTTTATATTTATATATATATATATATATATATATATATATATATATATATATATATATATATATGTGTGTGTGTGTGTGTGTGTGTATATATATATATATATATATATATATATATATATATATATATATATATATATATATAGTTACAGAATGCTTACTTGGTCAACAAAAAGAACTGCAGTGATGTTTTTGTAACCAGCAGTTTGTGCTAACATCTGATTAAGCAATTGTCATTTTGGGCAACAAAAGTAAGTCACTTTTGCTAGGGCTAGGAATTTCTGTGTGTGTGTGTTTGTGTTTAAGTTAGAGTTAGAATCAGATAAGGGGATAGGTTAACTGTATGTGCAAGTATTTATGGGTTAGGGTTGTAGTAAGCTTCATAGGTTCATAAGTTCATAGGTGTTTACTAAGCTAACAAGCACAAACGCATGCTCAAGCTTAACCATGCATCCCAAATCTCTGAAAAGTTCTGGTACCCTTGATAAGTGTAAGCAGGGGCCTGGGAGATGAAACATTTACAAGCAGGGGCTTGGGAGATAAACTATTTACAGGCTGCCTGTGTTCATAAGAGACATAGGTGAATTGCTTGTTTCCTATCCAATTTTCCAAGTTACGCTTCAGTTGGGTTAGGGAGGAACTCTACTTCCTGAGAAGAGGTAGTCCCACGGATACATACCTGTCTCTCCAGCAGGTCCTATTTATATCACAGGCAAGGTTTAAGTCTTTAGAACAGGTAGGTCTGGTGCTGTTTGTTTTGTAGATATGCAGGAGTTCCATCAGAATGGGGTCTGGCATAGCTCTCCTCTCAAAAGCCTGTAGGAGACAGAATACAGGGATAGGGCTTTGGGATGGTCTGCAATGGACATATTACTTACAGTCTGTATTTTTTTAGTGAGGAACCTCTGTGGACATTCCAATTGTTGGATTTGCCAATTAGTTATCTACCAACGGGGGCATTGTACTCAATGATAGGTCTGATGAATGGTGAATACAGTGGAACAATAACTTCCTTGGACCTAGATGCCATACCTTTGTTTATAAGTTACATAACACAGAATGATTTCCTCACTACTATAGACACATGATAGTCAAAGGCTAGATTACTGTCTATGTGTGTGCTCAAGTCCCTGACTACTGGACAGTTATTAAGGGTATGTTGTCAATATGATAGTTACCAGGGGTGGATGACTTCCTGAAGGATATTATGCATTTCTTGGCATTTAGTTTTAGTCCATTGCTTTGATACCAGTTGTCTGTCTGTCAGTCCTTCCTCAGCATGGGATTCAATGACAGCTCCTAACTTGCAATCATTTGCAAATTTCAGTACTAGTCTTTCTAGTATTTTTATGTATTGATATTGTGGATCTATTTTCAGCTATTCCACACGATACAGGATTATTGTGGCTTGAGGAAGCATTAAGAAGGCGGGCAAATATTTCTGAAAATTACATTTTTCTTTGTCTAGAATTAGCAGAATTAGTGTTAAGAAACAACTTTTTATTTTTTGAGGGGGAGTTTTACCGGTAGGAATAAGGGGTTGCTATGGGGGCCAGCTGTGTCCCCACTTATGCTGATATGATTCTGTCAGTTTGGGAATACAAATTTATACATACATGTTCTTTTGTACAATGTTGGAATCTATATACCCGGTACTTGGATGATATCTGCATTTTTTGGGTAGCAGATATGATTAAATGGGAGAGCTTTATGAATTATTTATCTCAAACCACAAATTTCCACCAGTTTACACACCAGGTAACAACAGAGCAATCTATTTACCTGGATGTGACAATACACAACACTGGAAATGGGTTCAAGTCAGTGGTCTATAGGAAACCTACATTTTCAAATACTTACATTAGTTATGGCAGTGCACACCTGGCATTCCAGAAAAAAAAGTATTATCAAGGGATAATATGCCCATGTAAGCCACATGACATCTTGTGATGAAGACTTTCAGAATGAATGCATTGTGTTACAAAGTATGTTTAAGGATAGGGGTTACCCAATAGAACTTATAGATAGTGTACAGACAGAGGTTACGCAAGGGAGAAAGGATAAATACACACCAGTTTTGGGTACAGGTTTATCTATACATACAACAGATACAACACGAAATGTCATTCAAGAAGATTTTAGCAGGGCTTTTGTTACTAATTTTAGTGGGACTGCATACCAGGTCAAATCCATCCTGGAAAGGGAATGGAAAACATTTTCTGAGTTTACAGATTTGGATGTGTTTAAAAACAAACCTCTCAAAGTGGTGTTTAAGAAATGACAGAACATCAAAAATTTACTGGAATATGCAGTTAATTTGCAGGTGTTTACACATAAAAGAAGAGGGACTTTTAAGTGTGGAGCCTGTGACCAGTGTATAGCATGGAATCATGACGCTTATATATCATAATTGAAGTAAAAAGCCCGCCCTTTTGATGATCGCTCCAGATTTCTGAGCCTTTCCCATATAGCAGCCAGTTCTATCGTAATGAGTTTGTCTTAAAAAAGTGTAAATATATATTGCAGGGTGAAGAATTATGCATAGATGCTAGGAATAAGATAATTATTATAGCAATAATACGCTGGTGGTAATGTTATTTACCCACGGTTGGCATGGTTTGGTCCCGAGAGCGAAGCCCGAGGGACCAAACAAAGCCAACCGTGGGTAAATTTAGCATTACCCACACCCAGGCATGGGTTATTGCTATTATACCATGACATTATTTAAGAAAAGAAACTATTACTTTTCTTAAATAATGGCATAGTATAATGTCTGTTTGCTGCCCTTCCGCAGATGTCTGGCATCATGGCAGCTCTGATGTACTGCACGCCTGCGCAGTACATCAGAGCTGTGGGCAAAAGCAACGGAGAAAGCAAGATCTCTGTTGCTTTTTTTTAGTGTCTCGCTATGTTAAACGAGTTTAACATAGCGAGACTGTGTTAAACTCATTTAACATAGCGAGACACTAAAAAAAGCAATGGAGATCTTGCTTTCTCCGTTGTTTTTAAACATTGTTATGTTAAATGGGTTTAACATAGCGAGACAGCTTTAAAATAAGCAACGGATATCTCCGCTGCTTATTTTAAAGCGTCTCGCTATGTTAAACCCATTTAACATAGCGAGACAGTGTTTAAACGAAGTTATACTAATGGAAAAAAGTCCGGGCGACCAGACCTTTTTCCATTAGTATAACTCGATTTACAACGGGCACGCTGGCCAATCAGCGTGCACGTTTTGGGGGGATCATGGTATAATAACAATTATTCCAACTGTAATTCACAAGGTTTAGATAATTATTAACAATTATTCCAACTGTAATTCACAAGGTTTAGTATACGTGGTTACATGTGGATCTATGTTGGTAAAACTGAGCAACATCTGAAGCGTAGAATTTATGAGCACCTAAATGATGCTAAAAAGAAAAATAATACCAATGCCCTGTATAGACATACACTAGAATGTAATAATGCTCATTTCTTTTTTTCTGTCATTGAAATGGTCCCAAAAGAAATAAGAGGAAGTCCCTGGGAAACTAAATTAGAGTTTAGAGAAACTTTTTGGCAAATTACATTGGAAGCCAATAGATTCCCAGGGTTAAATGATTCTATTTCAATTTTACCCCTCCTAAAGCTTAGATCAGCTAAATTATAAATGTATTTTTATACTGATATGTTATTGACATTTTAAAACTTAATATGAAGTAATACTTTATTTTATATATTCATATCGTATTTATTTATACAGTTATATATTATTTATATAAATATTTATTATGTATTTATTTGATCACTACTAATTCAATATTTTTAAGCTTGTAATTAATTATGCTTTTAGTCATTCCCTCATTAACATTTTCATTCTAATTTGCTTAGGCAAGCAGTTTATATTATGTGTATGAAATTTTTATGAACAGTATGCCTTTAACAATTTTAATTAGTCAATTCATTAATTAAGGGATTAGTATAAACATGGTGAATGTGGATGTTATTGTGTTTGTTTCTGATGAAGTCTGGGGGATACTCAGACGAAAACGCTCTGTGTATGTTCGGCATTAAAAAAAAAAAAACATGTAAACACAGCTGTTTTCAACATCCTACTGGTGTCCTGCGTGGAGGTCTTCTACCATCCAGTTGTTTTTTTTTGGTTTATTAGTCTGACTTTACTGGATTGGCTCTGCTTTTGTGGATTGTGTAAATACATCTCTCACATACCTTATCAATTTGTTTGAGAATTATCTGTTTGTCAGTAAACATGAGGCAAATTCTCCATTGCCTCAGGATGCCCATATTCACCAAGATGGTAATGGAGATAGTGGGAAAGTTCATATTCATGGCAGCAGACCCTGTTTTATTGATTAGACAGTTGAAGTCAGACTATAAAGTAAAATCATGTGTATCTGGTTTGCAAATCTGGGAGCAGTGCTTATCTGTGCAACCTAGTCCTGCTGGATGTAACTGCGTATTGGCGAAATTTCAGTGATGCTTTTACAGGAAAATGTCAACACAAGGTGTCTGCCTGTATACAGGGCACTGCCAAACACTTGAAGGGAAACTAATAGGTAGACACTGATTATTTATGGATGAAGTATTTAGACAGATATTCTGAAGTTAGGTTAGACACCAGGAAATTAAGTAGTATTTACGAAAAGAAAGAATTAGCTTGTCAACAATGATGAAAAGAGGGGAGTGACCTGAATGGCAACTGCCTAGCTAATCACCACAGCTTCACTCTGCTGGGATACAATGCTCCTTTGCTTAGTCTCTCACCATAAGCAAAACATTAATACCAGTCCCAAGATGCGAAGCAGGCCACTGCCTATTTGATTATCTACAGTCTTGTCCCAGATGATCCAAGGGTCTGTAGGCTTGTTGTACCCTTTTCCTGGCAGACAACTTGAATAAAAATCAGACCAATCAGGAGCATTAAGCACAGATGCTCACTGCCCAACAATCAGGAATCAATGCACTTTGTTCTTCTTTTGCCAGGAGCAAAATGCAAGCAAAAATTCCAAGCTGGCACCAATGAAGCAGTTATTAGGCTTTCTGGTGATCAACAGTCTCCAAGAAATAATGTCCCTGTGTTCTTTCTCTCACCACGAGCAAAATGGGAGCATGAATCCCAAGATGACTACTGAGAGGCAGAATGTGGGTTCTCAAATAATTGGTGGCCTTGGAGTAGATGTTGCAGACTTTAAAGGTAAGTTGAAAAAATGGGTTAATATCCGGAGAGCTGCAGTGTTCACTAAGCAGTTAGATATGAAAAATGGGGATGACTATGCTATCTAAGTGATGAGCCAGTCATTTTGTAAGAGCAAGATACATTGGAAAGGGGTGGGCACTTTGTATTCTGTTTCTATGGAACACAGTGGGATGGCCAATAAACTTAACAATTGAAGAAGAGCAATTTCACAAGATGATAATTTTATGCTTACTGACGACAGCCAATGAAAGGTGAGAGGGAAGAAGATAAGTGGTCAAATTAACATAAGGAGCAGGCAACTAGAAAGACAGTTGAGTTTAAAAACACAACAGCACTAGCGTGGGAGGGTGGGGAAACAATTTCTGTGTGAACAACAAGAGACACAGTTATGGTCAGTTTCCTAGTTTTAATATGCAATTAAAAACAGAATATAAGTAAAATACAGTGTAAAGAAAACAAAACACAATATATAAAGTAGAAGAAGTTAATAAAGTAATGCAAAATACAAGAAAGCAAAAACAAACTATTTCGTTTTCTCACATCAAGTTGTGGCAGAGTCTGGGGGAGCATTTATAGTAAAAACCAAATGGTCTCTCGAGTGTAAATTAACTGAACACAAATACACACTCACAGGTTGACCACAGTGAGGCTAGAACCCCTACCTAACTGTCTACAGAACACAGTATTTAACACAAACACCACAGGTTCAAGTAAGGGAACAGATTTAGTTTATATATGATTGTGTGTTTGTGGGTGGGGGGGTTAGTGTTAGAGTAAGAGTCAGGTAAAGGAAAAGCTTTAGTGTTTGTTTATTTATTTATTTATTTTTGTGAGCATGTGTCTGCGTCTGTGATAAGAGTCCAAGCTGTCTTGTGTAATGTTAAAATGACACAAAGGGTTTTTGAAGGCAAGGTGGAGGATTAGAGTAAGATGGGCAAATGGGCTTTATATCTAACCCTACCTTACTTAAAAAAAAAAAAAACAACTTTCCATTTAACTATTACTATCCAAACAAATTTCTTGATGAATTTTAGTACAATGTGGATAGTATAGCCTATAAGGAAATGTGTTTCCTTTTTGGATATACTGGGTTTCAGTATTTTTTGTGAGTGCCATAAGCACTTGATTTATTTTGTTTGATGCAAAGGAAAGATGGAATCGACTCCAAGATGCTGAACCACACATTCATGAAACGTTAATAAATCAAATGTAACGGAGTTAATGATTTTGTCTCTCAAATAAAGTCTCAAACAGCATTTTCTCTATGAGAGACTTTATTTTTGGGATGTTTATATATATAAAGAAAGAGAGAGAGAGAGATATGCACACACATGTATGAGAGATATAACTTTGGTTGAAAGTTCATTTTGCAGTGAGGAAAAAGGCAGTTTGAGTGAAGCTGATCACACATACTAGGTTTTCTGTGTGTACGAGATTCTGGTACAGTGGGGATCATGGAATCTGCCCTTTTTCCACTGTACTGCAATCTCATGGATGGTATATATAATTATCAGAAAGTGGAGGGTGTTCAATGGTCTTGCCCCCCCCCCCGGCAACAATTAAGTGTTTTTATTTTTTTTTTTTGATTAGGTGATATTTAGAATGTTATTTGGTGGACATATACATATATCCATACACACACATGCAGGCATAGATAGATAGATAGATAGATAGATAGATAGATAGATAGATAGATAGATAGATAGATAGATAGATGGATAAGTAGCAAACATTTTAATTTATAGGAAGTTGCCTAACTTAATTATGGGTGACTTCTTTCTTTTTCACATCTCAGCAACTTGCAGAGTTTAGTACAAGTATTGTGTAAACATTATATGTATCACAAGCTATAATCCTTTTTTATTTTAATCAAGTGATTTCTTTCTCTCATCAAAAAGAAAATATGGTCCAGACCAATCATTTATAACAGGCTAATAACCAATGTCATTTTTTTCTCAAACAATGGGTCCACTCTTTGTAGATCTAATAGCAGATATGTGAAATGGCTTTATCTGAAAATGTTTATTATGCCATCTTATTTTAAATTGCAAAATAATTGCCTGCTTGTTGAAATACTAGTGCAGACATTTGAACTCTGACCCATTCTGTAAATGCCTAAATGTGTAGGAGGTCAAATAGAATTGGGTCTTTCATTGCTCAAAATGCTGGAAACACATCACCTCAAAGTAGCTGGTAGGCAGCTGAATATGACAAATGTTTTGCAAATCTGTCAGGATAGTTAAAGAATTAAGACCATTAATATTCTTGGTTGGGGCCTTTCCAGTCAAGCAGCGTGCATGGATTTGTACATTCCTAAGGAGACACTGTATTTGATGATAAGTGTGATAAGTGGAAAACACAGTGGTGGTATGACTTATTTAGTCTTGAAGATATTCCCTTGTTAATTAACTGGGCTAGACAGAAGGATTGTCTGACTATGATGGAAACACCATGATCAAGTGAGAGAGAGTTGTACACATAATTACCCAGGTCTGCTATGACCACTCTGTCTGAAGAGCAATACCATTTATAAAGTATGAGGTGTGAGCAGCTTTTGTGTCAAAGATTAAAATGCTGTATGTTTTCCTATTTAATTGTAGACTATTTTTCAGTATACCAGGTATCTGCATATACCAAACTTTGCTGCAGCTGATTATTATCAATGAATGAGTGGATACCAGCTTGCAGAAATCAGTAAACTTAGTCAACCACACTTCTTTGATGCCTGCAAAATAAAGGTTAAAGAGTAAATATACTAGCATAAATTAATTTGGCAACACTCTCATTACGATTTTGCATTCAGAGAGTGTACCCACAATTTTCACAACCTATAATTTGTTGGATAGCCAGTTTATGATCCAGCAAATACTGTAAAGATTTATATTACATTTATTTAATTTTTAAATAATTCCATTGTAGGAAATAGTATCAAGAGCTGTGATGAGGTCAAGATAAGAAGCGTGGACAAAGTGACCACTTTCCACAGCCTCAATAACAGCCTCAATAACTTCAAAATGTTTACTAGGTTCAGGATGCAGGAAGTGCTCTTCACAAAAGTACATTGACTGTGATCTAGTTCAGTTAAATTGCCTTTGTCTGCATTAACTAGATCCCTGAAGATTTTGTTTTGTAGGACGATGTAGTCTACATTTTATTGCATATTTACTGACATTATGCATTTTTTTAGATATCTTTTAAATCATTTAACAGACTGGACTAAATATTAATTTCAGGAGGTGAGTATTCATTATCAGATGACTGAGTCCATGCAATCATAGAATGACTTCCACAAAATCTATATCTAGGGCTGCTACCATAGGCTTTTCTGCATGAAAGATGATTTGCAGTCTAAAGATCTGGTCTCATAGTGCAGCGATATAAGCAAATATTGGAAGGCAATCTGTCAGTTTTCAAAACCCCTCTTAAAATTTAAGCTTCATTGTTGCACTAACCCTTATCTGCCAAACACATATCTCACAATAAGCTTTCCTCAAAAAATGGCAGCCATTAATTGGTAAACTCTTATCCTTCTACAAAAGCTTAATTAATTGGCATGACAGCCACCACTACTAAATACAATCTCATTTATAACTGCAACTACTGAATACAATTGGAGGTATAACTGACACTACTTCTCAATACAATCCGAGGTATAACTGACACTACTTCGCAATACAATCTGATGAATAACTGACAATACTTCTCAATGCAATCTCAAGGATAACTGCCACTACTTCTCAATACAGTCTGAGGTATAACTAATAGTACTTCTCAATACAATCTCAGAGAGAACAGACACTACTTCTCAATGCAATCTGAGGTATAACTGCCACTACTTCTCAGTATAATCTGAGGTATAACTGTCATTACTTCTCAATACAATCTGAGAGATCACTGCAACTACTTCTCAATACAATCTGAGGTATAACTGCCACTACTTCTTAATACAATCTCAGGTAGAATTGCCACAACTTCTCAACACAATCTCAGGAAGACTATCACTAATTGTCAATACAATCTGAGGTATAACTGCCACTACTTCTCAATACAATCTGAGGGATAACTGAAAATACTTCTCAAAACAATTTCAGAGATAACTGCCACAACTTCTCAATACAATCTGAGGGATAACTGACAATACTTCTCAATTCTATCTGAGGTATAACTGCCACTGTTTATCAATACACTGTCAAGGATAACTGTCACTAATTGTCTATACAATCTGAGGTATAACTGCCACAACTTCACAATACAATCTCAGGGATAACTGACACTACATCTCAATACAATCTGAGGTATAACTGTCACCACTTCTCAATACAATGTCAGGTATAACTGCAATACTTCTATATAGTTAGAAACAGTATTTACTGATTTAGCACTACAGTTGTCTCTGCTACTGCTTCAGCTGTGCTGTTGTGTTCATTTTCCTTTTTCTTGTATTCACAGGATAATTGGCTGATAAATGTGTTGTGCATGATTTATTAACCTGTTTCCAAACTAAGTTATGGCACTGTGATGTGGTAACTGTTAAAGCACTCTCAAACTGTAGCAGTAGCATCTATTCTCCTGCTTTATCCACACTATCCTCAGATTTGTATCTTTTACACCCTCCTATCTCCTCATTACTTCCTTTAACCTGTCTTTGTCTCATTCTACTAGCTTCATCCTCTCTTTTTTCTTTTTTCTCTCTCTCTTCAGAGCACACTCAAGCAAATCTGCAGTCTGCGGCTACCACTCCACCTTATACAGTATAAGAAGGAATCAGTACTGCAAAACTGAACAAGGATATACATTTTGAGCCTCGAGCAGGGTCAGTCCACCCAGGCATTCTACTTGTTTGTTTTATGAGAGTGAAGCTATTACATTAGTAGTATTTCTTAGAAGTTCTCAGCTTGCTAATAAAACTGACTGTTGTAGCCTTGTGTCCTCCCCACCCCACCCCACCCCCACTAGTACAGTAATCCAAACTGTCCAATAGACAGTATACATTTAATTCACATCCCTGTGACTAAATTAACCATCAAGCAGCCCTCTCAGTGCTTTCTGCCTTAGTTTGTATGTTTATTTACATCTCTATACAGTCCCCTTCATTGCTAATGTATCTCCCTACTCTAATCTGTGCACAAACTGGTTACTAATCAGCAAGTCAATGTGAAGACAAACTCCCAACCTTAATAAACTTTGCTGTCTCTTCTCTCCTTCACTTTACAGGTAGTTTGAATTATTACTTTCCCTCTCTGAGGCCTTCACTGATTTCCACTGATTGCCTCTCTGGTTTCTTTGCATTCCACCTGGTTTACACCCCTTGTGCTATCTCCCTCCCCCTTTGCAAAGTCTATATTAGAATCCTGCTGAGCATGGAGCCATCTTTAAATTTCTAGTCTCCCAACAGGACACAAGTGTTCTTCAGCAATTACATTCTGCTTGCCGGTAAGCCATTAGACATCAGGAATTTTTAAAAAAAGTGTTCAAATTTATAAAGTAATACTTACTTTTTTCTCTTGTCTTGGTTGGCTCTGCTCCGCTCCATTCACCCTCGCTAAAGCTTGGGCTCTCTCCGCTCCCCTGCCCTGCCGCCTATTCCCTCCCGCCCCCACTACCTCTACATTTATAGTAATCACAGCCACACCTACAGCTCACTCTCACATCACCTTCACCAATCACAGCTCCTCAAGTCATATCACATTATACCACACCAACTTGCTCCACACAAAATACTCCCAATCGCTCTCATTCCCAATAGACATTTTTACATCACCCACACTACTTCCCCATCCACATATAGTGCAACCCTATAATTCCTATTCAGACCCCACCACCTAGAAACAACTTAAACTTTATAACCATGACTATCACACAACTAAGCCTAGTCTGTCGTCTCATAATTCTTTACAACACCACACGTTATCACTCTAGCAATATCCCTAAACTTAGTAGCACAACACTGCATTATGCACTCTTGTATACAGACACCACACATTATAATAATATCTGCCCACAGTTATTCAAGAACTACATAACGGACCAATTCAGAACTAAACACATATGCTCTCATTCCTACTCCAAAAAAACACAATACTTTCTCACACTCCTCACCAAACTCCAACATCTGTATAACCATTTTAACTCCAGGCTCACCATAAGTGGGGATATCCACCCCAACCCAGGCCCAAATCCATCCTGTCCATCACAAAATGCTCCAACACAAATGTCAGAACATAGCACCCCCACTTTCTTCATCCCTGGGCAAATCAACAACAGCAGCAAAACCAACCATCTTTTAATGCTAAATATTAATATTAGAAGTATCACAAATAGAATACCTAAACTCCAGGCCACAATAGCACACTACTGCCCAGACATAGTTGCTTTAACAGAAACCTGGCTAAATAAAAACATAACTACCTCAGAAGTTCTCCCTACCGGCTACAGTATCATTAGACAAGACAGACCACTTCGTAAAGGGGGTAGAACTGCCTTACTGCACAAGTCCAACTTAACTGTCCGTCAATTACCAAACTCCTACCCCTCCCCCAATAATTGGGACATACTTATCTCACAACTTCAACTTTACACTAAAAAGGTCATCACCACAATTGTGATCTATATTCCACCTGGTAATACACCTGCTAGCCTTGAAGACTTCTTATCCTGGTGTTCTTCCACATACTCACAAGAAACCCTTATTCTAGGGGACTTCAACCTAGATTGGTTCACCTGTATATCAGAACCACCAAGTAATCTAATAAATCTCCATGGCTACCAGCAGCTAATCCAAATTCCAACTAGATGTGATAAAAAATCTAAAAGGGAATCCATCCTTGACTGGGTCCTAACTAACAACCCCACATTGTACCCTCACACAGGCAGTCTCCCAGACACCTTAAGTGACCACAACATAATATACTTTATACGTAGTAGAACAAGCATATGCAAAACCACTAGCTATATATCAACTAGAAGCACAAAAAACTTCTCTCCTGAGGTCCTCAACACTTTACTCTGTAATTGTGACTGGACCTCCACTAAAAACCCTCCCACTTGACCAGGCTGTAGCATATTTCAACAAAACATTTCTACAACACTTAGACACTGTCACTCCATTGTGCAAAATCAAGGTTAGAACCTCTACAATTCCCTGGCTCAGTAAAGAAACCAAACAAATCCTCAAGTCCAGAGACACTGCCTGGCTTTACTATAAAAAAAAAAACAATGAAACACAAAGCCTAACTAAGTACCAAGAACTGTGCAACTGTGCAAAAAAATGCATTCGGCTGGACAAAAAATCCTACTACACAACATTACAAACTAAATACCAACACAACCCACAAACATTTTGGAAAAATGTAAACCAGCTACTAAAATCCACCCAAAAGGCTACCCCCAAACCAACCACCCCTGACACTAAAGTTCCCATCGAAACACAATTCAACTCCCACTTTGTGAACTCAATTCTATCCTTAGTATCACAGGACAGTTCCTTCCTCACTATCCCCCAACACAAATAACTCTAATACAAGCTTTACCCTCAAAACAGTTTCCACCACTTCAATCAAAAGCATGCTCTCCAAACTAAAAACCTCATCAACAGCAGCCAACCTACTCCCCAGCTATTTCTTGAAACTCACAGCAGATGCTATTGCTATCCCAGTCTCCACTCTCATAAACAGATCAATTGTTGAAAACTATGTGCCCAAACTCTGGAAAATATCCTATGTTACACCCATACATAAAGGCGGGACCTCCACTGAACTTAATACCTACAGACCCATTGCTTTACTCTCCCCCCTGGCCAAAATCCTAGAAAAATGCATCCATACCCAGATGCTAAACTATCTCCTAGACAGCAACATCCTGTCACCTACTCAGCATGGTTTGAGACCTGCCCATAGTACCACTACAGCCCTCCTCTGCTTCACAGACACAGTAAACCATCTCAAAAATGAAGGCCTATGAGTGTCAACTCTTTTTTTTTGGATATGTCCAAAGCATTTGATACAGTCTCACACCAAATCCTGCTAAACAAACTAAACCAATATCATCTATCAAATTCCACTCTTGTCTGGTTCCAAAGCTACTTAACTGACAGGTACCAAGCTGTGAAATGGGAAAATTCTCTCTCTCCTCAGCTGCCCATAACTATAGGAGTCTCACAGGGTTCTGTCTTTGGACCACTACTGTTTACAGTCTTCACAAATGACCTCCATGCCTCAACACAGCATGCATCTTTAATTCAGTATGCAGATGACACTACCTTAATCTGTGCTGCACAAAACATTCCCACCCTCCTGCAAACAACTCAGCTAGCATTCTCTGACATTGAAAACTACCATACCAAAGCCCAACTTATCCTCAATCCAAAGAAAACTCAGCTTATGATTATAACCGGTTCTAACAAAAACACTAACAGTAAATTCACTATCTACTCCACAAATGCTACTCCAATTGTTTCAGTGGCACAGGCTAAGCTATTGGGAATAACCATAGACTCCCACCTAAAATATGATAGTCATCTCAACTTAACTATTAAAAAAATACATGCCAAACTGGGGTCACTCTACCGTACCAAACCATTTCTTATCAACAACACAAGATCAGCCATTGCTCACTCCAAACTTCAATCCACCCTACTCTATGCATCTCCCATTCTGAGTAATCTCAACAAAACTGAACTAAGCAAAATGGAAGCCTGCTATAACAGAATTGCCCACTTTGCTGCAAATTGCTCATATAGACCTCATCACTGTACTGCTTTGAGACAGCTCCACTGGCTTGAACTGCCCAGCCTCCTAACCTACAATCAGCTCTGCCTCTGTCATTATATCTATTACCTCCCCAATAAGTGTCCTGCCCTCAAAAACCTAGTACAACATCACTCAACCAAAAGGCCTCTTAGATCATCAAGCAAACTACTACTAGAAGTCACCAACAGCTACAATAGCTTTAGAGATGCACTATATAGTAGTTCGGTGGCTAAAAAATGGAACTCTGTCCCTACTAGCATTCAAAACACATCATCCAGAGCCTCCTTTAAAGACCTCATCAGGCAAAATCTCAAGCAAAGTTGGCAGTGCCATGATTGCTCCCCAGGCTAGTGAAAGTGGATAACATATACATACTAAATCTAGAGCACTTGATAATAGTTTTCAGTCTTACTCACAAACACTGGCTAATCTACAATGTATGTACTGTACCTGTGTACTATGTATGTATTCTACCTATGTTCCAAATGTCAGCTGTACACCACAAATCTATTAATTACCTTTATTTTTTAATATTTTTTTTGTTTGTTCTCTCCACTGTAACTGTTTATGTGCCACATACCACTGTGAAAACTTGTCTCTTGTAATTTGTGTGCATACTGATCATGTCTAAATAACAAAATGTATCTGTAATTTTTCTTTATGGAGCTTTTCTCCCCGGGCCTCTGCTGAAAAAGGGCCTTTTCGGCTCAGTCAGACACCCCAGGTTAACAAATGTAAAATAAATAAATAAATGTACACTCTGAGGTATAACTGCCACTACTTCTCAATACCATCTGAGGTATAACTGACACTACTTCTCAATACCATCTGAGGTATAACTGACACTACTTCTCAGTACAATCTGAGGTATAACTGCCACTTTTTCTCAATACACTCTGAGGTATAACTACCACTACTTCTGAATACAACTGAGGTTTAACTGCAACTAAATCTCTATACTATGTGAGGTATAACTGCCATTACTTCTCAATAAAATCTCAGTTATACCTGCCATGATTTCTCAGTACAATCTCATAGGTTCATAGGTTCATAGGTTCATACTAGGTTATCTGCCCTAGGGCATTTATAAGCCTAGCCAGAGTGTGTGTGGCTTTCACCACCCCTTAGGATGAGAATACTATATCTATTAGTATGCTGTGCCTCTGTTTTACCTGAAACTGTATTTAGAAGTAGTGGCAGTTATACAGTCATGTATAACTGCCACTACTTCTAAATACAGTTTCAGGTAAAACAGCCATGATTTCTCCATACAATCTCAGTTAAAAGTGCCACTATTTCTCGAAACAGTCTCAGGGATAACTGTCACTAATTGTCAATACAATCTGAGGCATAACTAACAATACTTCTCAATACAATCTCAGGTATAACTGCAACTACTTCTCAAAACAATCTGAGGGATAACTGCCATGATTTCTCAGTACAATCTGAGGTATAGCTTCCGCTATTTCTCAATACAGTCTCGGGGATAACTGTCACTAATTGTCAATACAATCTGAGGTATAACTGCCTCTACTTCTCAATACTTTGTGAGGGATAACTGACAAGCCTTCTAAATATAATCTGAGGGATAATTGACAATACGTCTCAATACAATCTAAGGTATAACTGCAATAGTTCTGAATACAATCTGAGGGATAACAGACACTACTTCTCAATACAATCTCAGGTATAAATGCCACTTATTCTCAATACAATCTGATGCATATCTGCTCCAACTTCTCAATACAATCTCAGGGATTACTGCCTCTATTTCTCAATACAATCTCAGGTATAACTGCCACGATTTCCCAATGCAATCGCAGGGATAATTGCCACTACTTCTCAATACAATCTGGGGTATAACTGCCCCTACTTCTCAATACAATCTGATACATACCAGCCTCGAAACAGTCTCATGGATAACTGCCACTACTCAATACAACTGAGGTTTAACTGCAACAACTTCTCAATACTATCTCAGGTATAACTGCCACTAATTCTCAATACAGTCTCAGGTATAACTCCCACTACTGCTCAAACAATCTGAGGTATAAATGCTACTATTTCCCAGTACAATCTGAGGGATAACTGACAATACTTCTCAATACAATCTCACGTATAACTGCCACTACTTCTCAATGCAACCTGAGTTCTAACTGCTACTACTTCACAATATAATCTCAGGTATAACTGCCACTAATTCTCAATACAGTCTCAGGTATAACTGCCACTACTGCAAAAACAATCTGAGGTATAACTGCCACTCCTTCTCAATGCAGTCTCAGGTATAACTGCCACTACTTCACAATACAATCTCAGGTATAACTGCCACTAATTCTCAATACAGTCTCAGGTATAACTGCCACTACTGCTCAAACAATCTGAGGTATAAATGCTACTATTTCTCAGTACAATCTGAGGGATAACTGACAATACTTCTCAATACAATCTCACGTATAACTGCCACTACTTCTCAATGCAACCTGAGTTCTAACTGCTACTACTTCACAATATAATCTCAGGTATAACTGCCACTACTTGTCAATACAGTTTGAGGGAAAACTGACAATGCTTCTCCTTACAATCTGAGGGATGACTGCCACTTCTTCTAAAAACAATCGGATGGATAACTGGCACTACTTCTCAATACAATCTGAGGTATAATTGCTATTACTTCTCAAAACAATCTGAAGTATAATTGCTACAATTTCTCAATACAACTGAGGTATAACTGCAACTATTTCTCAATACTATGTATTGTATAACTGCCATTGCTACTCAATAGAATCTGAGGTATAACTGCCTTAATTCTCAATACAATCTGGGGTATAACTGCCATGATTTCTCAGCACAGTCTCGGGTATAACTGCAATTATGTTTCAAAAGAAACTGAGGTATAAATGCCACTACTTTGCAGTACAATCTGAGGTATAACTACCACTACATCTCAATACAATCTCAGGTAGAACTGCCACTACTTCTCAGTATAATCTGAGGTATAACTACCACTACATCTCAGTACACTCTCAGGTATAACTGCCACTAATTCTCAATACAATTTCAGGTATAACTGCCACTACTTCTCAGTATAATCTGAGGTATAACTACCACTACGTCTCAGTACACTGTCAGGTATAACTGCCACTAATTCTCAATACAATCTCAGGTATAACTGCCACTACTTCTCAGTACAATCTGAGGTATAAATACTACATCTCAGTACGATCTCAGGTATAAGTGCAACTACTTTTCAATACAATCTGATGCACACCTGCCACAATTTCTCAATATTATCTCAGGTATAACTGCCATGATTTCTCATACAATTGCAGATATAACTGCCAGTACTTCTCAAAACAATCTCAAGTATAACTGCCATGATTTCCCAATACAATTTCAGGTATAACTGCCACAACTTCTAAATACAATCTGAGGTATAACTGTCCCTACTTCTCAATACAATGTGTGGTATAACTGAAGCTACATCTCAATATAATCTGAGGGATAACTGATTATACTTCTCAATACAATATGAGGTACAAGTGCCACTACTTCTCAATACAATCTGAGGTATAGCTGCCACTACTTCTCAATACAATCTGAGGTATAACTTCTGTTATTTCTCAATACAATCTGAGAGATAACTGTCATTAATTCTCAATATAATCTCAGGTATAAGTGCCACTACTTCTCCATTCAATCTAAGACCTAACTGACAATACTTCTCAATAGAATCTCAGGTATATCTGCATCTACTTCGCAAAAGAATCTGAGGAACAACTGCCATATTCCTCAATACAATCTGAGGTATTACTGCCATTACTTCTCAATACAATCTGTGGTATACCTGTCACTACTTCCCAGTACAGTGTGATGTATAACTGCCACCAGTTCTCAATACAATCAAAGGTATAACTGCCATGATTTCTCAATACAGTCTCAGGTATAATTGCAACTATGTCTCAATACAATCTAAGGGAAAACTGCCACAACATCTCAACACACTCTCAGGTGTAACTGCCACTAATTTTCGATACAATCTGTTGCATACCTGCCACAACTTCTCAATACAATCTCAGGTATAAGTGCCATAATTTTTCATACAATCTTAAGTATAACTGCCATTACAATCTCAGGTATAACTGCCTCTACTTCCCAATATAATCTAATGCATACCTGCCCCGACTTCTCGATACAATCTCATGGATAACTGCCACTACTTTTCAAGGTATAACTGCCTCTACCCAATACAATCTAATGCATACCTGCCCCGAATTCTCGATACAATTTCATGGATAACTGCCACTACTTCTCAATACAACTGAGGTTGAAGTGTAACTACTTCTCAATTCTATCTGAGGTATAACTGCCCCTACTTCTCAATACAATCTATGGGTAACTGCCACTACGTCTCAATACAATCTGAGGTATAACCGCCACTATTTCTCAATACACTGTCAGGGATATCTGTCATTAATTCTCAATACAATATGAGGTATAACTGCCACCACGTCTCAATACAATCTCAGGGATAACTGACACTACTTCTCAGTACAATCTGCTTGATAACTGAAAATACATCTCAAAATAATCTGAGGTATAACTGCCACTACTTCTCAATTCTATCTAAGGTATAGCTACCAATAATTCTGAATACAATCTCTGGGTAAATGCCACTACTTCTCAATACAATCTGAGGTATAACTGCCAGTATTTCTAAATACACTGTCAGTGATAACTATCACCAATTGTCAATTCAGTCTGAGGTATAACTGCTACTCCTTCTCAATACAATCTCAGGTATAACCACCATGATTTCTCAATAAAATCTCAGGGATAATTGCTACTACTTCTCAAAACAATCTGAGGTATAGCTGCCCCTACATTTCAATGCAATCTGATGCATACTTGCCCTGACGATTCGATACAATCTCAGGGATAACTGCCTCTACTTCTCAATACAATCTCAGATATAACTGCCATGATTTGTCATACAATCTCAAGTGTAACTGCCAGTACTTCTCAATACAATCTAAGGTATAACTGCCATGATTTCTCAATACAATCTCAGGGATAACTGAAAATATCTTTCAATACAATCTGAGGTATAACTGACCCAACTTCTTAATACAATCTGATCCATACCTGCTCCATCTTCTCCATACAATCTCAGGGATAACTGACTCACTTCTCAATACAACTGAGGTTTAACTGCAACTACTTCTCAATACAATCTATGGGTAACTGCCACTTCTTCTGAATACAATCTGAGATATAACTGCCACTATTTCACAATACACTGTCAGGGATAACTGTCACTAATTGTCAATACAATCTGCGGTATAACTGCCACCACTTTTCAATACAATCTCAGGTATAACTGCCATGATTTCTCAATACAGTCTCAGGTTTAACTGCGACTATGTCTCAAAACAATCTGAGGGAAAACTGCCACAACATCTCAAAACAATCTCAGGTGTAACTGCCACTACTTCTCAATACAATCTGATGCATACCTGCCATAACATCTCAATGCAATGTCAGGTATAACTGCCATGATTTTTCATACAATTTCAAGTATAACTGCCACTACTTCTCAATACAATCTTAGGTATAACTGCCATGATTTCTCAATACAATCTCAGGGATAATTGCCACTACTACTCAATACAATCTGAGGTATACTTGCAACAACTTCTCAATGCAATCTGATGCATACTTGCCCTGACTTCTCGATACAATCTCGGGATAACTGCTTCTACTTCTCAATATATTCTCAGGAATAACTGCCATTATTTTTCATACAATCTCAAGTATAACTGCCATGACTTCTTAATACAGTCTCAGGTATAACTGCCATGATTTCTCAATACAGTCTCAGGTATAACTGGCACTACTTCTCAGTACTATCTGAGGTATAACAGCCCCTACTTCTCATTACAATCTCAGGTGTAACTGCTACTAATTCTCAATATAATCTCAGGTATAACTGCCATTACTTCTCAGTACAATCTGAGGTATAACTGACACTACTTCTCAATACAGTCTGAAAGATAACTGATAACTACTTCTCAATACAATCTGAATGATAACTGATAACTACTTCTCAATACAGTCTCAGGCATAACTGACACTACTTCTCAATACAATCTGAATGATAACTGATAACTACTTCTCAATACAATATCAGGTATAACTGACACTACTTCTCAATGCAACCTGAATTCTAACTGCCACTACTTCTCAATACGATCTCAGGTATAACTGCACTACTTCCCAATACAATCTGAACGATAACTGATAACTACTTCTCAATACAGTCTCAGGCATAACTGACACTACTTCTCAATACAATCTGAACGATAACTGATAACTACTTCTCAATACAGTCTCAGGCATAACTGACACTACTTCTCAATACAATCTGAACAATAACTGATAACTACTTCTCAATACAATATCAGGTATAACTGACACTACTTCTCAATGCAACCTGAATTCTAACTGCCACTACTTCTCAATACGATCTCAGGTATAACTGCACTACTTCCCAATACAATCTGAATGATAACTGATAACTACTTCTCAATACAGTCTCAGGCATAACTGACACTACTTCTCAATACAATCTGAACAATAACTGATAACTACTTCTCAATACAGTCTCAGGCATAACTGACACTACTTCTCAATACAATCTGAACGATAACTGATAACTACTTCTCAATGCGATCTCAGGTATAACTGCACTACTTCCCAATACAATCTGAATGATAACTGATAACTACTTCTCAATACAGTCTGAATGATAACTGATAACTACTTCTCAATACAGTCTCAGGCATAACTGACACTACTTCTCAATACAATCTGAACGATAACTGATAACTACTTCTCAATACAATATCAGGTATAACTGACACTACTTCTCAATGCAACCTGAATTCTAACTGCCACTACTTCTCAATACGATCTCAGGTATAACTGCACTACTTCCCAATACAATCTGAACGATAACTGATAACTACTTCTCAATACAGTCTCAGGCATAACTGACACTACTTCTCAATACAATCTGAAAGATAACTGATAACTACTTCTCAATACAGTCTCAGGCATAACTGACACTACTTCTCAATACAATCTGAACAATAACTGATAACTACTTCTCAATACAATATCAGGTATAACTGACACTACTTCTCAATGCAACCTGAATTCTAACTGCCACTACTTCTCAATATGATCTCAGGTATAACTGCACTACTTCCCAATACAATCTGAACGATAACTGATAACTACTTCTCAATACAGTCTCAGGCATAACTGACACTACTTCTCAATACAATCTGAACGATAACTGATAACTACTTCTCAATACAGTCTCAGGCATAACTGACACTACTTCTCAATACAATCTGAACGATAACTGATAACTACTTCTCAATACAGTCTCAGGCATAACTGACACTACTTCTCAATACAATCTGAACAATAACTGATAACTACTTCTCAATACAATATCAGGTATAACTGCACTACTTCCCAATACAATCTGAACGATAACTGATAACTACTTCTCAATACAGTCTCAGGCATAACTAACACTACTTCTCAATGCAACCTGAATTCTAACTGCCACTACTTCTCAATACGATCTCAGGTATAACTGCCACTACTTGTCAATACAATCTCAGGTATAACTGCCACTACTTGTCAATACAGTTTGAGGGAAAACTGACATTGCTTCTCAATACAATCTGAGGTATAACTGCACTACTTCCCAATACAATCTGAATGATAACTGATAACTACTTCTCATTACAATCTCAGATGTAACTGCTACTAATTCTCAATAAAATCTCAGATATAACTGCCACTACTTCTCAGTACAATCTGAGGTATAACTGCCACTGCTTCTCAATACAATCTGAGGTATAACTGACACTACTTCTCAATACAATCTGAGGTATAACTGACACTGCTTCTCAATACAATCTGAGGTATAACTGACACTACTTCTCAATACAATCTGAGGTATAACTGACACTGCTTCTCAATACAATCTGAGGTATAACTGACACTGCTTCTCAATACAATCTGAGGTATAACTGACACTACTTCTCAATACAATCTGAGGGATAACTGGCAATACTTCTCAATACAATCTAAGATATAACTACAATACTTCTCAATACAATCTGAATGATAACTGACACTACTTCTCAATACAATCTCAGGTATAACTGAAACTACTTCTCAATATAATCTCAGGTATAACTGCCACTACTTGTCAATACAGTTTGAGTGAAAACTGACACTGCTTCTCAATACAATCTGAGGTATAACTGCCACTATTTATCAAAACAATCTGCGGTATAACTGCCACTATTTTTCAATACAATTTCAGGTACAACTGCACTACTTCTCAATACAACTAAGATTTAACTCCAACTATTTCTCAATACTATGAAAGGTATAACTGCCACTGCTTCTCAATACAATCTCAGGTATATCTGCCACTACTTCTCAATACAATCTGAGGTATAACTTCTGTTATTTCTCAATACAATCTGAGAGATAACTGTCATTAATTCTCAATATAATCTCAGGTATAAGTGCCACTACTTCTCCATTCAATCTAAGACCTAACTGACAATACTTCTCAATAGAATCTCAGGTATATCTGCATCTACTTCGCAAAAGAATCTGAGGAACAACTGCCATATTCCTCAATACAATCTGAGGTATTACTGCCATTACTTCTCAATACAATCTGTGGTATACCTGCCACTACTTCCCAGTACAGTGTGATGTATAACTGCCACCAGTTCTCAATACAATCAAAGGTATAACTGCCATGATTTCTCAATACAGTCTCAGGTATAATTGCAACTATGTCTCAATACAATCTAAGGGAAAACTGCCACAACATCTCAACACACTCTCAGGTGTAACTGCCACTAATTTTCGATACAATCTGTTGCATACCTGCCACAACTTCTCAATACAATCTCAGGTATAAGTGCCATCATTTTTCATACAATCTTAAGTATAACTGCCATTACAATCTCAGGTATAACTGCCTCTACTTCCCAATATAATCTAATGCATACCTGCCCCGACTTCTCGATACAATCTCATGGATAACTGCCACTACTTTTCAAGGTATAACTGCCTCTACCCAATACAATCTAATGCATACCTGCCCAGAATTCTCGATACAATTTCATGGATAACTGCCACTACTTCTCAATACAACTGAGGTTGAAGTGTAACTACTTCTCAATTCTATCTGAGGTATAACTGCCCCTACTTCTCAATACAATCTATGGGTAACTGCCACTACGTCTCAATACAATCTGAGGTATAACCGCCACTATTTCTCAATACACTGTCAGGGATATCTGTCATTAATTCTCAATACAATATGAGGTATAACTGCCACCACGTCTCAATACAATCTCAGGGATAACTGACACTACTTCTCAGTACAATCTGCTTGATAACTGAAAATACATCTCAAAATAATCTGAGGTATAACTGCCACTACTTCTCAATTCTATCTAAGGTATAGCTACCAATAATTCTGAATACAATCTCTGGGTAAATGCCACTACTTCTCAATACAATCTGAGGTATAACTGCCACTATTTATCAAAACAATCTGCGGTATAACTGCCACTATTTTTCAATACAATTTCAGGTACAACTGCACTACTTCTCAATACAACTAAGATTTAACTCCAACTATTTCTCAATACTATGAAAGGTATAACTGCCACTGCTTCTCAATACAATCTCAGGTATATCTGCCACTACTTCTCAATACAATCTGAGGTATAACTTCTGTTATTTCTCAATACAATCTGAGAGATAACTGTCATTAATTCTCAATATAATCTCAGGTATAAGTGCCACTACTTCTCCATTCAATCTAAGACCTAACTGACAATACTTCTCAATAGAATCTCAGGTATATCTGCATCTACTTAAAAGAATCTGAGGAACAACTGCCATATTCCTCAATACAATCTGAGGTATTACTGCCATTACTTCTCAATACAATCTGTGGTATACCTGCCACTACTTCCCAGTACAGTGTGATGTATAACTGCCACCAGTTCTCAATACAATCAAAGGTATAACTGCCATGATTTCTCAATACAGTCTCAGGTATAATTGCAACTATGTCTCAATACAATCTAAGGGAAAACTGCCACAACATCTCAACACACTCTCAGGTGTAACTGCCACTAATTTTCGATACAATCTGTTGCATACCTGCCACAACTTCTCAATACAATCTCAGGTATAAGTGCCATAATTTTTCATACAATCTTAAGTATAACTGCCATTACAATCTCAGGTATAACTGCCTCTACTTCCCAATATAATCTAATGCATACCTGCCCCGACTTCTCGATACAATCTCATGGATAACTGCCACTACTTTTCAAGGTATAACTGCCTCTACCCAATACAATCTAATGCATACCTGCCCGAATTCTCGATACAATTTCATGGATAACTGCCACTACTTCTCAATACAACTGAGGTTGAAGTGTAACTACTTCTCAATTCTATCTGAGGTATAACTGCCCCTACTTCTCAATACAATCTATGGGTAACTGCCACTACGTCTCAATACAATCTGAGGTATAACCGCCACTATTTCTCAATACACTGTCAGGGATATCTGTCATTAATTCTCAATACAATATGAGGTATAACTGCCACCACGTCTCAATACAATCTCAGGGATAACTGACACTACTTCTCAGTACAATCTGCTTGATAACTGAAAATACATCTCAAAATAATCTGAGGTATAACTGCCACTACTTCTCAATTCTATCTAAGGTATAGCTACCAATAATTCTGAATACAATCTCTGGGTAAATGCCACTACTTCTCAATACAATCTGAGGTATAACTGCCAGTATTTCTAAATACACTGTCAGTGATAACTATCACCAATTGTCAATTCAGTCTGAGGTATAACTGCTACTCCTTCTCAATACAATCTCAGGTATAACCACCATGATTTCTCAATAAAATCTCAGGGATAATTGCTACTACTTCTCAAAACAATCTGAGGTATAGCTGCCCCTACATTTCAATGCAATCTGATGCATACTTGCCCTGATTCGATACAATCTCAGGGATAACTGCCTCTACTTCTCAATACAATCTCAGATATAACTGCCATGATTTGTCATACAATCTCAAGTGTAACTGCCAGTACTTCTCAATACAATCTAAGGTATAACTGCCATGATTTCTCAATACAATCTCAGGGATAACTGAAAATATCTTTCAATACAATCTGAGGTATAACTGACCCAACTTCTTAATACAATCTGATCCATACCTGCTCCATCTTCTCCATACAATCTCAGGGATAACTGACTCACTTCTCAATACAACTGAGGTTTAACTGCAACTACTTCTCAATACAATCTATGGGTAACTGCCACTTCTTCTGAATACAATCTGAGATATAACTGCCACTATTTCACAATACACTGTCAGGGATAACTGTCACTAATTGTCAATACAATCTGCGGTATAACTGCCACCTCTTCTCAATACAATCTCAGGGATAACTGACACTACTTCTCAAAACAGTCAGAGAGATAACTGACATTACTTCTCAATTCAATCTGAGGTATAACTGCCACTACTTCTCAATATAGTCTGATGTATAACTGCCACCACTTTTCAATACAATCTCAGGTATAACTGCCATGATTTCTCAATACAGTCTCAATTTTAACTGCGACTATGTCTCAAAACAATCTGTGGGAAAACTGCCACAACATCTCAAAACAATCTCAGGTGTAACTGCCACTACTTCTCAATACAATCTGATGCATACCTGCCATAACATCTCAATGCAATGTCAGGTATAACTGCCATGATTTTTCATACAATTTCAAGTATAACTGCCACTACTTCTCAATACAATCTTAGGTATAACTGCCATGATTTCTCAATACAATCTCAGGGATAATTGCCACTACTACTCAATACAATCTGAGGTATACTTGCAACAACTTCTCAATGCAATCTGATGCATACTTGCCCTGACTTCTCGATACAATCTCGGGATAACTGCTTCTACTTCTCAATATATTCTCAGGAATAACTGCCATTATTTTTCATACAATCTCAAGTATAACTGCCATGACTTCTTAATACAGTCTCAGGTATAACTGCCATGATTTCTCAATACAGTCTCAGGTATAACTGGCACTACTTCTCAGTACTATCTGAGGTATAACAGCCCCTACTTCTCATTACAATCTCAGGTGTAACTGCTACTAATTCTCAATATAATCTCAGGTATAACTGCCATTACTTCTCAGTACAATCTGAGGTATAACTGACACTACTTCTCAATACAGTCTGAAAGATAACTGATAACTACTTCTCAATACAATCTGAATGATAACTGATAACTACTTCTCAATACAGTCTCAGGCATAACTGACACTACTTCTCAATACAATCTGAACGATAACTGATAACTACTTCTCAATACAATATCAGGTATAACTGACACTACTTCTCAATGCAACCTGAATTCTAACTGCCACTACTTCTCAATACGATCTCAGGTATAACTGCACTACTTCCCAATACAATCTGAACGATAACTGATAACTACTTCTCAATACAGTCTCAGGCATAACTGACACTACTTCTCAATACAATCTGAACGATAACTGATAACTACTTCTCAATACAGTCTCAGGCATAACTGACACTACTTCTCAATACAATCTGAACAATAACTGATAACTACTTCTCAATACAATATCAGGAAAAACTGACACTACTTCTCAATGCAACCTGAATTCTAACTGCCACTACTTCTCAATACGATCTCAGGTATAACTGCACTACTTCCCAATACAATCTGAACGATAACTGATAACTACTTCTCAATACAGTCTCAGGCATAACTGACACTACTTCTCAATACAATCTGAACAATAACTGATAACTACTTCTCAATACAGTCTCAGGCATAACTGACACTACTTCTCAATACAATCTGAACGATAACTGATAACTACTTCTCAATGCGATCTCAGGTATAACTGCACTACTTCCCAATACAATCTGAACGATAACTGATAACTACTTCTCAATACAGTCTGAATGATAACTGATAACTACTTCTCAATACAGTCTCAGGCATAACTGACACTACTTCTCAATACAATCTGAACGATAACTGATAACTACTTCTCAATACAATATCAGGTATAACTGACACTACTTCTCAATGCAACCTGAATTCTAACTGCCACTACTTCTCAATACGATCTCAGGTATAACTGCACTACTTCCCAATACAATCTGAACGATAACTGATAACTACTTCTCAATACAGTCTCAGGCATAACTGACACTACTTCTCAATACAATCTGAAAGATAACTGATAACTACTTCTCAATACAGTCTCAGGCATAACTGACACTACTTCTCAATACAATCTGAACAATAACTGATAACTACTTCTCAATACAATATCAGGTATAACTAACACTACTTCTCAATGCAACCTGAATTCTAACTGCCACTACTTCTCAATATGATCTCAGGTATAACTGCACTACTTCCCAATACAATCTGAACGATAACTGATAACTACTTCTCAATACAGTCTCAGGCATAACTGACACTACTTCTCAATACAATCTGAACGATAACTGATAACTACTTCTCAATACAGTCTCAGGCATAACTGACACTACTTCTCAATACAATCTGAACGATAACTGATAACTACTTCTCAATACAGTCTCAGGCATAACTGACACTACTTCTCAATACAATCTGAACAATAACTGATAACTACTTCTCAATACAATATCAGGTATAACTGCACTACTTCCCAATACAATCTGAACGATAACTGATAACTACTTCTCAATACAGTCTCAGGCATAACTAACACTACTTCTCAATGCAACCTGAATTCTAACTGCCACTACTTCTCAATACGATCTCAGGTATAACTGCCACTACTTGTCAATACAATCTCAGGTATAACTGCCACTACTTGTCAATACAGTTTGAGGGAAAACTGACATTGCTTCTCAATACAATCTGAGGTATAACTGCACTACTTCCCAATACAATCTGAACGATAACTGATAACTACTTCTCATTACAATCTCAGATGTAACTGCTACTAATTCTCAATAAAATCTCAGATATAACTGCCACTACTTCTCAGTACAATCTGAGGTATAACTGCCACTGCTTCTCAATACAATCTGAGGTATAACTGACACTACTTCTCAATACAATCTGAGGTATAACTGACACTGCTTCTCAATACAATCTGAGGTATAAGTGACACTACTTCTCAATACAATCTGAGGTATAACTGACACTGCTTCTCAATACAATCTGAGGTATAACTGACACTGCTTCTCAATACAATCTGAGGTATAACTGACACTACTTCTCAATACAATCTGAGGGATAACTGGCAAAACTTCTCAATACAATCTAAGATATAACTACAATACTTCTCAATACAATCTGAATGATAACTGACACTACTTCTCAATACAATCTCAGGTATAACTGAAACTACTTCTCAATATAATCTCAGGTATAACTGCCACTACTTGTCAATACAGTTTGAGGGAAAATTGACATTGCTTCTCAATACAATCTGAGGTATAACTGCCACTATTTATCAAAACAATCTGCGGTATAACTGCCACTATTTTTCAATACAATTTCAGGTACAACTGCACTACTTCTCAATACAACTAAGATTTAACACCAACTATTTCTCAATACTATGAAAGGTATAACTGCCACTGCTTCTCAATACAATCTCAGGTATATCTGCCACTACTTCTCTGTACAATCTGAGGTATAACTACAACTACTTCTCAATACAATCTGAGGTATAACTGCCACTACTTCTCATTACAATCTGATGTATAACTGCCATGATTTCTCAATACACTCTCAGCTATAACTGCAACTATTTCTCAATACAGTCTGACAGATAACAACCACTACGTCTCAGTACAATTTCATGTATAACTGCCACTTCTTCTGAATAAAATCTGATGCATACCTGCCACAACTTCTCAATACAATCTCAGGTATAACTGCCATTACTTCTCAGTACAATCTGAGGTATAACTGACACTACTTCTCAATACAGTCTGAACGATAACTGATAACTACTTCTCACTACAGTCTGAATGATAACTGATAACTACTTCTCAATACAATCTCAAGTATGACTGCCACTGCTTCTCAATACAATCTGAACGATAACTGATAACTACTTCTCAATACAGTCTCAGTCATAACTGACACTACTTCTCAATACAATCTGAACGATAACTGATAACTACTTCTCAATACAATATCAGGTATAACTGACACTACTTCTCAATGCAACCTGAATTCTAACTGCCACTACTTCTCAATACGATCTCAGGTATAACTGCACTACTTCCCAATACAATCTGAACGATAACTGATAACTACTTCTCAATACAGTCTCAGGCATAACTGACACTACTTCTCAATACAATCTGAACAATAACTGATAACTACTTCTCAATACAATATCAGGTATAACTGCACTACTTCCCAATACAATCTGAATGATAACTGATAACTACTTCTCAATACAGTCTCAGGCATAACTGACCCTACTTCTCAATACAATCTGAACGATAACTGATAACTACTTCTCAATACAGTCTCAGGCATAACTGACACTACTTCTCAATACAATCTGAACGATAACTGATAACTACTTCTCAATACAGTCTCAGGCATAACTGACACTACTTCTCAATACAATCTGAACGATAACTGATAACTACTTCTCAATACAGTCTCAGGCATAACTGACACTACTTCTCAATACAATCTGAACAATAACTGATAACTACTTCTCAATACAATATCAGGTATAACTGACACTACTTCTCAATGCAACCTGAATTCTAACTGCCACTACTTCTCAATACGATCTCAGGTATAACTGCCACTACTTGTCAATACAATCTCAGGTATAACTGCCACTACTTGCCAATACAGTTTGAGGGAAAACTGACATTGCTTCTCAATACAATCTGAGGTATAACTGCCACTATTTATCAAAACAATCTGCGGTATAACTGCCACTATTTTTCAATACAATTTCAGGTACAACTGCACTACTTCTCAATGCAACTAAGATTTTACTCCAACTATTTCTCAATACTATGAAAGGTATAACTGCCACTGCTTCTCAATACAATCTCAGGTATATTTGACACTACTTCTCTGTACAATCTGAGGTATAACTACAACTACTTCTCAATACAATCTGAGGTATAACTGCCACTACTTCTCAATACAATCTGATGTATAACTGCCATGATTTCTCAATACACTCTCAGCTATAACTGCAACTATTTCTCAATACAGTCTGACAGATAACAACCACTACGTCTCAGTACAATTTCATGTATAACTGCCACTTCTTCTGAATAAAATCTGATGCATACCTGCCACAACTTCTCAATACAATCTCAGGTATAACTGCTATGATTTCTAATACAATCTAAGGTATAAATGCTGCTACTTCTCAAAATAATTTCAGATATAACTGCCATGATTTCTCAATACAATCTCAGGGATAACTGCCACTACTTCTCTATACAGTCTGGGGTATAACTGCAACAACTTCTCAAACCACTCTGAGGTATAACTGACACTTCTTCTCAATAGAGTCTCAGTTAAAACTGCCATTACTTCTCAATACAATCTCAGGTATTTCTGCCACTACCTCTAAATACCATCTGAGGTATAACTGACACTACTTCTCAAATACATTCTCAGGTATAATTGCCATGATTTCTCAATACAGTCTTAGGGATAATTGCCTCAACTTCTCAATACAATCTAAGGTATAACTGCCACTACTTCTCAATGCAATCTGAGGTATAAATGTGTCTACTTCTGAATACAATCTGATGCATACTTGCCTCGACTTCTCAATACAATCTCAGGGATAACTGCCACTACTTATCAATTAACCTGAGGTTTAACTGCAACTACTTCTCAATACTATCTGAGGTATAACTGTCACTACTTTTCAATACAATCTCAGGTATAACTGCCACTCCATCTCAATACAATCTCAGGTGTAACTCCTACTAATTCTCAACACAATCTCAGGTATAACTGCCACTACTTCTCAATACAATCTGAGATAGAAATGCCACTACTTCTCAGTACAATCTGAGGTATAACTGCCATTGCTTCTCAATACAATGTGAGGTATAACTGACACTACTTCTCAATTTAATCTGAGGGATAACTGACAATACTTCTCAATACAATCTCAGGTATAACTGCCACTACTTCTCAATACAATCTGAGATAGAAATGCCACTACTTCTCAGTACAATCTGAGGTATAACTGCCACTACTTCTCAATACAATGTGAGGTATAACTGCCACTACTTCTCAATACAATCTGAGTTATAACTGCCACTACTTCTCAATACAATGTGAGGTATAACTGCCACTACTTCTCAATACAATCTGAGGTATAACTGCCACTACTTCTCAATACAATGTGAGGTATAACTGACACTACTTCTCTATACAATGTGAGGTATAACTGCCATGATTTCCCAATACACTCTCAGTTATAACTGCAACTATTTCTCAATACAGTCTGAGGGATAACTACCACTACATCTCAGTACAGTCTCATGCATAACTGCCACCACTTCTGAATACAATCTAATGCATACCTGCCACAACGTCTCAATACAATCTCAGGTATAACTGCCATGATTTCTCATACAATCTAAGGTATAACTGCCACTACTTCTCAAAACAATCACAGGTATAACTGCTATGATTTATCAATACAATGTGAGGTATATCAGCCACTACTTCTCAGTACAGTCTGAGTTTTAACTGCCACTGCTTCTCAATACATTGTGAGGTATAACTGACACTACTTGTCAATACAGTCTGAACAATAACTGATAACTACTTCTCAATATAGTCTCAGGCATAACTGACACTACTTCTCAATATAATCTGATGGATAACTGACAATACTTCTCAATACAATCTAAGACTGCAATACTTGTCAATACAATCTGAGGTATAACTGACACTACTTCTCAAAACAATCTGAGGTATAACTGCCACTGCTTCTCAGTACAATCTCATGCATAACTGCCACTACTTCTGAATATAATCTGATGCATACCTGCCACAACTTCTCAATACAATCTTAGGTATAACTGCCATGATTTCTCATACAATCTAAGGTATAACTGCCACTACTACTCAAAACAATCACAGTTAAAACTGCCACGATTTCTGAATAAAATCTCAGGGATAAGTGCCACTGCTTCTCAATACAATCTGATGTATAACTGCCATCACTTCTCAATACAATCTCAGGTATAACTGCCATGATTTCTCAATACAGTCTCAGGTATAACTGTGACTATGTCTCCAAACAATCTGAGGGAAACTGCCATAACATCTCAAAACAATCTCAGGTGTAACTGCCACTACTTCTCAATACAATCTGATGCATACCTGATACAACTTCTCAATTCAATTTCAGGTATAACTGCCATGATTTTTCATACAATCTCAAGTATAACTGCCAATACTTCTGAATACAATCTCATGTATAACTGCCATGATTTCTCAATACAATCTCAGGGATAATTGCCACTACTACTCAATACAATCTGAGGTATAGCTGCAACAACTTCTCAATGCAATCTGATGCATACTTGCCCTGACTTCTCAATACAATCTCGTGATAACTGCCTCTACTTCTCAATATATTCTCAGGAATAACTGGCATTATTTTTCATACACTCTCAAGTATAACTGCCATGACTTCTCAATACAATCTCAGGCATAACTGACACTACTTCTCAATATAATCTCAGGTATAACTGCCATTACTTCTCAGTACATTCTGAGGTATAACTGCCACTGCTTCTCAATACAATGTGAGGGATAACTGACACTACTTCTCAATACAATCTGAACGATAACTGATAACTATTTCTCAATACAGTCGCAGGCATAACTGACACTACTTCTCAATATAATCTCAGGTATAACTGCCATTACTTCTCAGTCCATTCTGAGGTATAACTGCACTACTTCCCAATACAATCTGAACGATAACTGATAACTACTTCTCAATACAGTCTCAGGCATAACTAACACTACTTCTCAATACAATCTGAACGATAACTGATAACTATTTCTCAATACAGTCTCAGGCATAACTGACACTACTTCTCAATATAATCTCAGGTATAACTGTCATTACTTCTCAGTCCATTCTGAGGTATAACTGCACTACTTCCCAATACAATCTGAAAGATAACTGATAACTACTTCTCAATACAATCTCAGGCATAACTGACACTACTTCTCAATATAATCTCAGGTATAACTGCCATTACTTCTCAGTACATTCTGAGGTATAACTGCCACTGCTTCTCAATACAATGTGAGGGATAACTGACACTACTTCCCAATACAATCTGAACAATAACTGATAACTACTTCTCAATACAATATCAGGTATAACTGACACTACTTCTCAATGCAACCTGAATTCTAACTGCCACTACTTCTCAATACGATCTCAGGTATAACTGCCACTACTTGTCAATACAATCTGAGGTATAACTGCCACTATTTATCAAAACAATCTGCGGTATAACTGCCACTATTTTTCAATACAATTTCAGGTACAACTGCACTACTTCTCAATACAACTGAGATTTAACTCCAACTATTTCTCAATACTATGAAAGGTATAACTGCCACTGCTTCTCAATACACTCTCAGGTATATCTGTCACTACTTCTCTGTACAATCTGAGGTATAACTGCCACTACTTCTCAATACAATCTGAGATATAACTTCCACTATTTCTCAATACAATCTGACAGATAACTACCACTATGTCTCAGTACAATTTCATGTATAACTGCCACTACTTCTGAATACAATCTAATGCATACCTGCCACAACTTCTCAATACAATCTCAGGTATAACTGCCATGATTTCTAATACAATCTAAGGTATAACTGCCACTACTTCTCAATACAATCTGAGATATAACTGCCACTACTTCTCAATACAATCTGCGGTATAACTGCAACTACTTCTCAATACAATCTGCGGTATAACTGCAACTACTTCTCAATACAATCTGAGATATAACTGCCACTACTTCTCTAGACAGTCTGGGGTATAACTGCCACTACTTCTCAAACCACTCTGAGGTATGACTGACACTTCTTCTCAATAGAGTCTCAGTTAAAACTGCCACTACTTCTCAATACAATCTCAGGTATTTCTGCCACTACCTCTAAATACCATCTGAGGTATAACTGACACCACTTCTCAAATACATTTTCAGGTGTAACTGCCATGATTTCTCAATACAATCTAAGGGATAATTGCCACAACTTCTCAATACAATCTGAGGTATAACTGCCACTACTTCTCAATGCAATCTGAGGTATAACTGTCCCTACTTCTGAATACAGTCTGATGCATACCTGCCTCTACTACTCAATACAATCTCAGGGATAACTGCCACTACTTACCAATTAACCTGAGGTTTAAATGCAACTACTTCTCAATACTATTTCAGGTATAACTCACTACTTTTCAATACAACTGTCACCTACTTTTCAATACAATCTCAGGTATAACTGCCACTACGTCTCAATACAATCTGAGCTAGAAATGCCACTACTTCTCAATACAATCTAAGGTATAACTGCCACTACTTCTCAATACAATCTCAGGTATACCTGCCATGATTTCTCAATACAATCTCAGGTATAGCTGCCACTACTTCTCAATACAGTCTCAGGTATAACTACCATGATTTTCAATACAATCTGAGTTATAAGTGCCTCTACTTCTCAATACAATCTCTGGGTAACTAGCACTACTTCTCAATACAATCTGAGGTCTAACTACCACTATTTCTCCATACAGTCTGAGGGATAACTGTCACTAATTCTCAATGTAATCACCGGTATAAGTGCCACTACTTCTCAATTCATTCTAACGTATAACTGACACTACTCAATACAATCTCAGTTATATCTCCATCTACTTCTCAATACAATCTAAAGAAGAACTGTCATAGTTTCTCAATACAATCTGGGGTATTACTGCCTCAACTTCTCAATACAACCTCAGATATAACTGCCATGATTTCTCGAAACAATCTCAGGGATAACTGACACTACTTCTCAATACAATCTGAGGAATAACTGCCCCTACTTACCAGTACAATCTGATGCATACCTGCCACGACTTCTCAATGCAATCTGTGGTAAAACTGCCACTACCTCTCAATACAATCTTGGGTACTATCTGAGGTATAACTGCCACTACTTCTCAATGCAATCTGAGGTATAACTGCACTACATCTCAATAAAATCTCAGGTATAACTGCCACTGCTTCTCAATACAATCTTAGGTATAACTGCCACTACTTCACAATACCATCTGAAGTTTAACTGCGAATTCTTATCAATGCCATCTGAGGTGTAACTGCCACGACTTCTCATTGCAATCTCAGTTATAACTGCTATGATTTCTCAATACAATCTCAGGTATAACTACTACTACTTCTCAATACAATCTGAGGTATAAATGCCACTACTTCTCAATACAGTCTGAGATATCTCTGCCACTACTTCTCAACACACTCTGAAGTATAACTGCAACTACTTCTCAAAACTCTTGGAGGTATAACTGACACTGCTTCTCACTACAGTCTCAGATAAAACTGCCACTGCTTCCCAATACAATCTCAGTTATAACTGCCACTACTTCTCAATACAATCTCAGGTATATCTCCTATTACCTCTAAATACCATCTAAGGTATAACTGATACTACGTCTCAATACAATCTCGGGTATAACTGCCACTACTTCTCAATACCATCTGAGGTATAACTGCCACGATTTCTCAACACAATCTCAGTTATACTTGCCATGATTTTTCAATACAATTTCTGGTATAACTGCCACTACCTCTCAATACAATCTCAGGTATAACTACCATGATTTTTAATACAATCTGAGTTACAAGTGCCACTACTTCTCAATACAATCGTAGGGATAACTGCCACTATTTCTCAGTACAATCTGAGGGATAACTGTCATTAATTTTCAATACAGTCTCAGGTATAAGTGCCACTACTTCTCAATACAATCTCAGGTATAACTGCATCTATTTCTCAATACACTGTCAAGGATAACTGTGACTAATTGTCAATACAATCTGAGGTAAAACTGCCACCACTTCTCAATACAATTGCAGGGAAAACTGACAATACTTCTCAAAACAATCTGAGGGATAACTGAAAATACTTCTCAAAACAATCTCAGGGATAACTGACACTACTTCTCAATACAATCTGAGGGATAACTGAAAATACTTCTGAAAAAAATCTAACAATCGAAGGTATAACTGCCATGATTTCTCAATACAATCTCAGGGATAATTGCCACTACTTCTCAATACAATCTGAAGTATAATTGACCCTACTTCGTAATACAATCAGATGCATACATGCCCTGACTTCTCGATACAATATGATGGATAACTGCCTCTACTTCTCAATACAATGGAGGTTTAACTGCAGCTACTTCTCAATTCGATCTGAGGTATAACTGGCACTACTTCTCAATACAATCTCTGGGTAACTGCCACTACATCTGAATATAATCAGAGGTATACCTGCCACTATTTCTCAATACACTGTCAGGGATAACTATCAATAATTGTCAATACACTCTGAAGTATAACTGCCATCAGTTCTCAATACATTCTCAGGGATAACGGACAATACTTCTCAAAACAATCTGGGGATAACGGACAATACTTCTCAAAACAATCTGAGGGATAACAGACAATACTTCTCAAAACAATCTGAGGGATAACAGACAATACTTCTCAAAACAATGTGAGGGATAACAGACAATGCTTCTCAAAACAATGTGAGGGATAACAGACAATACTTCTCAAAACAATGTGAGGGATAACTGACACTACTTCTCAATTCAATCTGAGGTATAACTGCCACTACTTCTCAATACAATCTGAGGTATAACTGCCATTACTTCTCAATACAGTCTGATGTATAATTGCTACCACTTTTCAATACAATCTCAGGTATAACTGCCATGATTTTTCATACAATCTCGAGTATAACTGCCACTACTTCTCAATACAATCTCAGGTATAACTGCCATGATTTCTCAATACAATTTCAGGGATAATTACCACTACTACTGAATACAATCTGAGGTATAGCTGCCAGAACTTCTCAATACAATCTGATACATACAGGGATAATTACCACTACTACTGAATACAATCTGAGGTATAGCTGCCAGAACTTCTCAATACAATCTGATACATACTTGCCCCGACTTCTCGATACAATCTCGGAATAACTGCCTCTACTTCTCAATATAATCTCAGGAATAACTGCCATGATTTTTCATACAATCTCAAGTATAACTGCCACGACTTTTCAATACAATCTCAGGTATAACTGCCATGATTTCTCAATACAATCTAAGGGATAATTGCCACTAATTCTCCATACAATCTGAGGTATAACTGTCCCTACTTCTGAATACAATCTGATGCATACCTGCCTCGACTTCTCAATACAATCTCAGGGCTAACTGCCACTACTTCTCAATACAAATGACGTTTAACTGCAACTACTTCTCAATACAATCTGAGGTATAACTACCACTACTTCTCAATACAATCTCAGGTATAACTGCCACTACTTCTCAATACAATCTGAGGTATAACTGCCACTACTTCTCAATACAATCTCAGGTATAACTGCCACTACTTCTCAATACAATCTGAGGTATAACTGCAACTAATTCGCAATACTATCTGAGGTATAACTGCCATGATTTCTCAATACAATCTGAGGTATAACTGCCACTTATTCTCAATACAATCACAGGTTTAACTTCAACTGCTTCTCAAAACAATCTTAGGTATAACTGCCAGTACTTCACAATACCATCTGAGGTGTAACTACCACTTCTTCTCAAAGCCGTCTGAGGTGTTACTGCCACAACTTCTCATTGCAGTCTCAGTTATAACTGCCATGATTTCTCAATAAAATCTCAGGTATAACTTCCACTACTTCTCACTTCAATTTCAGGTATAACTACCATGATTTCTCAATACAATCTGACCTATATCTGCCACTACTTCTCAATACACTCTGAGTTATAACTGTAACTACTTCTCAAAACTCTCTGAGGTATAACTGACACTGCTTCTCACTACAGTCTCAGGTTTAACTGCCACTACCTCTAAATACAATCTCAGGTATAACTGCCACTACTTCTCAATACAATCTGATGCATACCTGCTGCTGTCTCTCAATACAGTCTCAGGGATAACTGTCACCAATTGTCAATACAATCTGAGGTATAACTGACAATATTTATGAATACAATCTCAGGGATAACTGCCACTAGTTCTCAATACAATTAGAGGTATAAGTGACACTACTTCTCAATACAATCTTTGGGATAACAGCCACTACTTCTCAATACAATCTCTGACTAACTGCCACTACTTCTCAATACAATCTGAGGTATAACTGCCACTATTTTGCAATACAATCTGAGGGATAAATGCCATTAATTCTCCATACAATCTCTGGGTAACTGCCACTACTTCTCAATACAATCTGAGGTATAACTGCCACTATTTCTCAATACTCTGTCAGGGATAACTGTCATTAATTGTCATTAAAATATGAAGTATAACTGCCACCACTTCTCAATACAATCTCAGGTATAACTGACAATGCATCTCAAAACAATCTGAGGGATAACTGACACTACTTCTCAATATAATCTGAGGGATAACTGACTATACTTCTCAGTACAATCTGAGGTATAACAGCCACTATTTCTAACTACACAGTCAGTGATAACTGTCACTAATTGTCAATTTAGTCTGAGGTATAACTGTCACTACTTCTCAATACAATCTCAGCTATAACTGCCATGATTTCTCAATACAATCTCATGGATAATTGCCACTACTTCCCAATACAATCTGAGGTATTACTGCCACTACTTCTCAATACAATCTCAGGAATAACTGCCATGATTTTTCATACAATCTCAAGTATAAGTGCCATGACTTCTCAATACAATCTCAGGTATAACTGCCATGATTTCTCAATACAATCTCAGGGATAATTGCCACTACTTCTCAATACAATCTGAGGTATAGCTGACCCTACTTTTCAATACAATCTGATGCATACTTGACCCGACTTCTCGATACAATCTCAGGGATAACTGCCACTACTTCGCAATATAATCTAAGGTATAATTGCCATGATTTCTCAATACAATCTCAGGGATAATTGCCAGTATTACTCAATACAATCTGAGGTATAGCTGCCAGAACTACAATCTGATGCATACTTGCCCCGATTTCTCGATACAATCTCGGGATAACTGCCTCTACTTCTCAATATAATCTCAGGAATAACTGCCATGATTTTTCATACAATCTCAAGTATAACTGCCACTACCTCTCAATACAATCTCAGGTTAACTACCATGATTTTCAATACAATCTGAGTTACAAGTGCCACTACCTCTCAATACAATCTTAAGGATAACTGCCACTACTTCTCAAGACAATCTCTGGGTAACTGCCACTACTTCTCAATACAATCTGATGCATACCTGCTGCTGTCTCTCAATACAGTCTCAGGGATAACTGTCACCAATTGTCAATACAATCTGAGGTATAACTGACAATATTTATGAATACAATCTCAAGGATAACTGCCACTAGTTCTCAACACAATCAGAGGTATAAGTGACACTACTTCTCAATACAATCTTTGGGATAACAGCCACTACTTCTCAATACAATCTCTGACTAACTGCCACTACTTCTCAATACAATCTGAGGTATAACTGCCACTATTTTGCAATACAATCTGAGGGATAAATGCCATTAATTCTCCATACAATCTCTGGGTAACTGCCACTACTTCTCAATACAATCTGAGGTATAACTGCCACTATTTCTCAATACTCTGTCAGGGATAACTGTCATTAATTGTCATTAAAATATGAAGTATAACTGCCACCACTTCTCAATACAATGTCAGGTATAACTGACAATACATCTCAAAACAATCTGAGGGATAACTGACACTACTTCTCAATATAATCTGAGGGATAACTGACTATACTTCTCAGTACAATCTGAGGTATAACAGCCACTATTTCTAACTACACAGTCAGTGATAACTGTCACTAATTGTCAATTTAGTCTGAGGTATAACTGTCACTACTTCTCAATACAATCTCAGCTATAACTGCCATGATTTCTCAATACAATCTCATGGATAATTGCCACTACTTCCCAATACAATCTGAGGTATTACTGCCACTACTTCTCAATACAATCTCAGGAATAACTGCCATGATTTTTCATACAATCTCAAGTATAAGTGCCATGACTTCTCAATACAATCTCAGGTATAACTGCCATGATTTCTCAATACAATCTCAGGGATAATTGCCACTACTTCTCAATACAATCTGAGGTATAGCTGACCCTACTTTTCAATACAATCTGATGCATACTTGACCCGACTTCTCGATACAATCTCAGGGATAACTGCAATATAAACTAAGGTATAATTGCCATGATTTCTCAATACAATCTCAGGGATAATTGCCAGTATTACTCAATACAATCTGAGGTATAGCTGCCAGAACTACAATCTGATGCATACTTGCCCCGATTTCTCGATACAATCTCGGGATAACTGCCTCTACTTCTCAATATAATCTCAGGAATAACTGCCATGATTTTTCATACAATCTCAAGTATAACTGCCACTACCTCTCAATACAATCTCAGGTTAACTACCATGATTTTCAATACAATCTGAGTTACAAGTGCCACTACCTCTCAATACAATCTTAAGGATAACTGCCACTACTTCTCAAGACAATCTCTGGGTAACTGCCACTACTTCTCAATACAGTCTGATGCATACCTGCTGCTGTCTCTCAATACAGTCTCAGGGAGAACTGTCACCAATTGTCAATACAATCTGAGGTATAACTGACAATATTTATGAATACAATCTCAGGGATAACTGCCACTAGTTCTCAGCACAATCAGAGGTATAAGTGACACTACTTCTCAATACAATCTTTGGGATAACAGCCACTACTTCTCAATACAATCTCTGACTAACTGCCACTACTTCTCAATACAATCTGAGGTATAACTGCCACTATTTTGCAATACAATCTGAGGGATAAATGCCATTCATTCTCCATACAATCTCTGGGTAACTGCCACTACTTCTCAATACAATCTGAGGTATAACTGCCACTATTTCTCAATACTCTGTCAGGGATAACTGTCATTAATTGTCATTAAAATATGAAGTATAACTGCCACCACTTCTCAATACAATGTCAGGTATAACTGACAATACATCTCAAAACAATCTGAGGGATAACTGACACTACTTCTCAATATAACCTGAGGGATAACTGACTATACTTCTCAGTACAATCTGAGGTATAACAGCCACTATTTCTAACTACACAGTCAGTGATAACTGTCACTAATTATCAATTTAGTCTGAGGTATAACTGTCACTGCTTCTCAATACAATCTCAGCTATAACTGCCATGATTTCTGAATACAATCTCATGGATAATTGCCACTGCTTCTCAATACAATTTGAGGTATTACTGCCACTACTTCTCAATACAATCTCAGGAATAACTGCCATGATTTTTCATACAATCTCAAGTATAAGTGCCATGACGTCTCAATACAATCTCAGGTATAACTGCCATGATTTCTCAATACAATCTCAGGGATAATTGCCACTACTTCTCAATACAATCTGAGGTATAGCTGACCCTACTTTTCAATACAATCTGATGCATACTTGACCCGACTTCTCGATACAATCTCAGGGATAACTGCCACTACTTCGCAATATAATCTAAGGTATAATTGCCATGATTTCTCAATACAATCTCAGGGATAATTGCCACTATTACTCAATACAATCTGAGGTATAGCTGCCAGAACTACAATCTGATGCATACTTGCCCCGATTTCTCGATACAATCTCGGGATAACTGCCTCTACTTCACAATATAATCTCAGGAATAACTGCCATGATTTTTCATACAATCTCAAGTATAACTGCCACTACCTCTCAATACAATCTCAGGTTAACTACCATGATTTTCAATACAATCTGAGTTACAAGTGCCACTGCCTCCCAATACAATCTTAAGGATAACTGCCACTACCTCTCAATACAATCTCAGGTTAACTACCATGATTTTCAATACAATCTGAGTTACAAGTGCCACTACCTCTCAATACAATCTTAAGGATAACTGCCACTACTTCTCAAGACAATCTCTGGGTAACTGCCACTACTTCTCAATACAATCTGATGCATACCTGCTGCTGTCTCTCAATACAGTCTCAAGGATAACTGTCACCAATTGTCAATACAATCTGAGGTATAACTGACAATATTTATGAATACAATCTCAGGGATAACTGCCGCTAGTTCTCAAAACAATCAGAGGTATAAGTGACACTACTTCTCAATACAATCTTTGGGATAACAGCCACTACTTCTCAATACAATCTCTGACTAACTGCCACTACTTCTCAATACAATCTGAGGTATAACTGCTACTATTTTGCAATACAATCTGAGGGATAAATGTCATTAATTCTCCATACAATCTCTGGGTAACTGCCACTACTTCTAAATACAATCTCAGGTATAACTGACAATACATCTCAAAACAATCTGAGGGATAACTGACACTACTTCTCAATATAATCTGAGGGATAACTGACTATACTTCTCGGTAAAATCTGAGGTATAACAGCCACTATTTCTAACTACACAGTCAGTGATAACTGTCACTAATTGTCAATTTAGTCTGAGGTATAACTGTCACTACTTCTCAATACAATCTCAGCTATAACTGCCATGATTTCTCAATACAATCTCATGGATAATTGCCACTACTTCTCAATACAATCTGAGGTATTACTGCCACTACTTCTCAATACAATCTCAGGAATAACTGCCATGATTTTTCATACAATCTCAAGTATAAGTGCCATGACTTCTCAATACAATCTCAGGTATAACTGCCATGATTTCTCAATACAATCTCAGGGATAATTACCACTACTTCTCAATACACTCTGAGGTATAGCTGACCCTACCTTTCAAGACAATCTGATGCATACTTGACCCGACTTCTCGATACAATCTCAGGGATAACTGCCACTACTTCGCAATATAATCTAAGGTATAATTGCCATGATTTCTCAATACAATCTCAGGGATAATTGCCACTACTTTTCAACACAATCTGAGTTATAACTGACCCTACTTATTAATACAATCTGATGCATACCTGCCCAGACCTCTTGATACAATCTCAGGGATAACTGCCTCTATTTCTCAATACAACTGAGGTTTAACTGCAACTACTTCTCAATTCTATCTCAGGTATAATTGCCACAACTTCTCATTACTATCTCTCGGTAACTGTCACTACTTCTGAATATAGTTTGAGGTATAACTGCAACTATTTCTCAATACACTGTCAGGGATAACTGACTATACTTCTCAAAACAATCTGAGGGATAATGGACAATACTTCTCAAAACCATCTGAGGTATAACTGCCACTTCTTCTCAATACAGTCTGAGGTTTAACTGCCACTAGTTCTCAATATAATCTGAGGTATAATTGCCACTACTTCTCAATACAGTCTGATGTATAACTGCCCCCACTTCTCAATACAATCTCAGGTATAACTACCATGATTTCTCAATACAGTCTTAGGTATAACTGCAACTATGGCTCAAAACAATCTAAGGAAAAACTGCCACTACATCTCAATACAATCTCAGGTGTATCTGACACTACTTCTCAATACAATCTGGTGCATACCTGCCACAACTTTTCAAAACAATCTCAGGTATAACTGCCATGATTTTTCATACAATCTCAAGTATAACTGCCACTACTTCTCAATACTATTTATGTATAACTGCCATGATTTTTCAATACAATCTCAGGGATAATTGCCAGTATTACTCAATACAATCTGAGGTATAGCTGCCATGACTTCCTAATACAATCTGATGCATACTTGCCCCGAGTTCTCGATACAGTCTCTGGGATAACTGCCTCTGCTTCTCAATATAATCTCAGGAATAACGCCATGATTTTTCATGCAATCTCAAGAATAACTGCCACGACTTTTCAATGCAATCTCAGGTATAACTGCCATGATTTCTCAATACAATCTAAGGGATAATTGCCACTACTTTTCAATACAGTCTGAGGTATAAATGTGCCTACTTCTGAATACAATCTGATGCATACCTGCCTCAACTTCTCAATACAATCTCAGCGATAACTGCCACTACTTCTCTATAAAACTGAGGTTTAACTGCAACTACTTCTCAATACTATCTGAAATATAACTGCCACTATTTTTCAATTCAATTTCAGGTATAACTGCCACTACTTCTCAATATAATCTGAGGTAGAAATGTCACTACATCTCAGTACAGTCTGAGGTATAACTGACACTGCTTCTCAATACAATGTGAGGTATAACTGACACTACTTCTCAATTTAATCTGAGGGATAACTGACAATACTTCTCAATACAATCTAAGGTATAACTGCAATAGTTCTCAATACAATCTGAGTGATAACTGATAACTACTTCTAAATACAATCTCAGGTACAACTCCCACTACCTCTAAATACCATCTGAGATATAACTGACACTACTTCTCAATACAGTCTGATGTATAACTGCCCCCACTTCTCAATACAATCTCAGGTATAACTACCATGATTTCTCAATACAGTCTTAGGTATAACTGCAACTATGGCTCAAAACAATCTAAGGAAAAACTGCCACTACATCTCAATACAATCTCAGGTGTAACTGACACTACTTCTCAATACAATCTGGTGCATACCTGCCACAACTTTTCAAAACAATCTCAGGTATAACTGCCATGATTTTTCATACAATCTCAAGTATAACTGCCACTACTTCTCAATACTATTTATGTATAACTGCCATGATTTTTCAATACAATCTCAGGGATAATTGCCACTACTACTCAATACAATCTGAGGTATAGCTGCCATGACTTCCTAATACAATCTGATGCATACTTGCCCCGAGTTCTCGATACAGTCTCTGGGATAACTGCCTCTGCTTCTCAATATAATCTCAGGAATAACGTCATGATTTTTCATGCAATCTCAAGAATAACTGCCATGATTTCTCAATGCAATCTCAGGTATAACTGCCATGATTTCTCAATACAATCTAAGAGATAATTGCCACTACTTTTCAATACAGTCTGAGGTATAAATGTGCCTACTTCTGAATACAATCTGATGCATACCTGCCTCGACTTCTCAATGCAATCTCAGGGATAACTGCCACTACTTCTCTATAAAACTGATGTTTAACTGCAACTACTTCTCAATACTATCTGAAATATAACTGCCACTACCTTTCAATTCAATTTCAGGTATAACTGCCACTACTTCTCAATATAATCTGACATCTCAGTACAATCTGAGGTATAACTGCCATTGCTTCTCAATACAATGTGAGGTATAACTGACACTACTTCTCAATTTAATCTGAGGGATAACTGACAATACTTCTCAATACAATCTAAGGTATAACTGCAATAGTTCTCAATACAATCTGAGCGATAACTGATAACTACTTCTAAATACAATCTCAGGTACAACTCCCACTACCTCTAAATACCATCTGAGATACAACTGACACTACTTCTCAAATACATTCTCAGGTATAACTGCCACTATTTTTCATTACCATCTGAGGTATAACTGCCACAACTTCTCAATACAATCTCAGGTATAACCACCATGATTTTCAATACAATCTGATTTATACGTGCCACTACTTCTCAAACAATCTTAGAGGTAACTGCCACTACTTCTCAATACAATCTGACTTATAACTGCCGCTATTTCTCAATACAGTCTGAAGGATAACTGTCATTAATTCTCATTACAATCTTAGGTATAAGTGCCACTACTTCTCAACACAATCTTTTTATTTATTTATTTCCAGTTTGATGACCGGGGAGGTCCACTGGGCTCAAGGAGCCCATTTTCAGTTGAGGACCCGGGAGAAAAGCTCCACATTACATACAAGTAAATCAAAACTTACAATTACAATTGTAGAATTATATACAGAGATGCAGCGAATTACAAATGCAAAAGATGAGCACTCTTCATGACATATAGACATAGTTGATTAGAGAGCCATTTTTACAGCATATGGTTGAACTGAGGCAGCAGAATAATCTGAACAAAATACTAATAACTATCAAATTGTAACTTTTTCTGTTGGTAGTTACAGAGACTGAAAATTTGAAAGATAGCAGTAATTATTGGTTTTGTAGAAAGTGGGAGAAATAATGGAGAATAGTACTGTGTATACAATGTATACATTCAAGATAGTGGAAGAAGAGAGAAGTAGTTGAGCAGTAGAAAAGGAGGCAGATGTTTAGCAGAAATAGATTCTGGTGTAAGCAGAGAGAGGCAGAAGTATGGAGGAGAAAGAGGCAGTTGTTTTGTAGCAAAAGTGGAGTACACACATAGCATAGATAATTATCTTAGCTAATTAGCATAATCTAGAAAAGAGTAGAGATAGAAAGCTATGTAGAGTATTTACATGATATACATTCAGGTTTGGTTGTTATATTATGTTGGATTCAGAGAGGGGCACCTGAAGAGGATATCTAAGGCAGCTGAAGAGGATATCTAAGGTATAACTGACACTACTTCTCAATACAATCTCAGATATAAGTCTATCTACTTCTCAATACAATCTCAGGTACAACTGACACTACTTCTCAATACAATCTGAGGTATAAATGCCATATTTTTTATACAATCTGAGATATAACTGCCAATAATTCTCAAAACAATCTAAGGTATAATTGACACTTATTCTCAATACATTCTTAGGGATAACTGGCAATTCTTCTTAATACTGTCTGAGGTATAACTGCCACTATTTCTTAATACAATCTGAGGTATAACTGCCACTTCTTCTCAATGCAATCTGAGGTATTACTGGCACTACTTCTTAATACAATCTCAAGGGTAACTGACAATACTTCTCAATACAATCTTCGGGAAAACTGCCACTACTTCTCAACACAGTCTGAGTATAACTGACAATACTTCTCAATACTATCTAAGGTATAACTGCCACTACTTCTCAACACCATCTCAGGGATAACTGCCACTACTTCTTAATACAATCTGAGGTATATCTGACACTACTTCTCAATGCACTGTGAGGTATAACTGCTGCTACTTTTCATTACCATCTGAAGTACAACTGCCATGACTTCTCAATACCATCTCAGGTATAACTGGCACTACTTCCCAATACAATCTGTGGCATAACTGCCACTATTTCTCAATACAGTCTCAGGGATAATTGTCACTAATTGTCAGTACAATCTGAGGTATAACTGACAATACTTCTCAATACAATCTCAGTGGTAACTGCCACAACTTTCAATAAAATCAGAGGTATAAGTGCCACAACGTCTCAGGACAATCTATGGGATAACTGCCAAAACTTCTCAATACAATCTGAGGTAAAACTGCCACTTTCCTCAATACAGTCTGAAGGAAAACTGTCATTAATTCTCAGTACAATCTCAGGTATAAGGGAAACTACTTCTCAATACAATCTAAGGTATAACTGCCACTACTTGTCAATACAATCTGATGTATAACTGCCATGACTTCTCAATACAATCTGAGGTATAACTGCCAGTACTTCTCAATACAATCTGAGGTATAACTGATACTACTTCTCAATACAATCTCAGGTATAACTGCCACTACCTCTAAATACAATCTGAGGTATAACTGCCACGACTTCTCAATACAATCTCAGGTATAACTACCATGATTTCTCAATACAATCTGAGTTATAAGTGCCACTACTTCTCAATACAGTCTCAGAGGTAACTGACAATAGTTCTCAATACAATCTGAGGGATAACTGAAAATACTTCTCAAAACAATCTCAAGGATAACTGCCACTATTTCTCAATACAATCTGATGCATAACTGCTGCTATTTCTCAATACAGTCTCAGGGATAACTGTCACAAATTGTCATTACAATCTGAGGTATAACTGACAATACTTCTCAGTACAATCTCAGGAATAACTACCACTACTTCTCAATAAAAGCAGAGGTATAAGTGCCACAACTACTCAATACAATCTATTGGATAACTATCACTTCTCAATACAATTTCTTGGTAACTGCCACTACTTCTCAATACAGGCTGAGGTATAACTGCCACTATTTCTCAATACAGTCTGAGGAATAACTGTCATTAATTCTCAATACAATCTCAGGTATAAGTGCCACTACTTCTCCATTCAATCTAAGGTATAAGTGCATTTACTTCTCAATACAATCTGAGGTAGAACTGAACAATTTCTCAGTACAATCTGAGGTATAACTGTCACTACTTCTCAGTACAATCTGAGGTATAACTACCACTAGTTCTCGATACAAACTGAGGTATAAATGCCATATTTATAATACAATCTGAGGTATAACTGCCACTACTTCTCAATACAATCTGAAGTATAACTACCACTAGTTCTCGATACAAACTGAGGTATAAATGCCATATTTATAATACAATCTGAGGTATAACTGGCACTACTTTTCATTACAATCTTTGAAATAACTGACAATTCTTTTCAATACCGTCTGAGATATAACTGCTACTATTTCTTAATATAATCTGAGGTATAACTGCCAGTTCTTATCAATGCAATCTGAGGTATTACTGGCACTACTTCTCAATACAATCTCAGGGGTAACTGACAATACTTCTCAATACAATCTCAGGGATAACTGACAATACATCTCAATACAATCTGAGGGATAACTGACAATACGTCTCAATACAATCTGAGGGATAACTGAAAATACTTCTCAAAACAATCTCAAGGATAACTGACACTACTTCTCAATACAATCTGAGGGATAACTGATAATACTTCTCAATACAATCTCAAGGATAGCTGACACTACTTATCAATACAATCTGAGGGATAACTGAAAATACTTCTCAATACAATCTCAGAGATAACTGCCATTACTTTTTAAAACAATCTCAGGGATAACTGCCACTACTTCACAACACAATCTGAGGTATAACTGCCACCACTTCTCAATACAATGTGAGAGATAACTGACAATACTTCTCAACACAATGTGAGGGATAACTGACAATACTTCTCAACACAATCTGAGGGATAACTGACAATACTTCTCAATACAATCTGAGGGATAACTGAAAATACTTCTCAAAACAATCTCAAGGATAACTGACACTACTTCTCAATACAATCTGAGGGATAACTGATAATACTTCTCAATACAATCTCAAGGATAGCTGACACTACTTATCAATACAATCTGAGGGATAACTGAAAATACTTCTCAATACAATCTCAGAGATAACTGCCATTACTTTTTAAAAAAATCTGAGGGATAACTGCCACTACTTCACAACACAATCTGAGGTATAACTGCCACCACTTCTCAATATAATCTGAGGGATAACTGACGATACTTCTCAATACAATCTGAGATATAACTGCCACTATTTCTCAATACCGTCTGAGGGATAAATGTCATTAATTCTCAATACAATCTCAGGTATAAGTGGCATTGCTTCTCAATACAATCTCAGGTATAACTGCATTTACTTCTCAATGCAATCTGTGGTAGAAATGCCATAATTTGTCAATACAACCTGAGATATTGCTGCCACTACTTCTCAATACAATCAGAGGAATGACCGACGATGCTTCTCCATACAATCTGAGGCATAAATGCCATATTTTTAATAGAATCTGAGGTATAACTGCCACTACTTCTCAATACAATATGAGGTATAACTGACACTACTTCTCAATACAGTCTTAGGGATAACTGACAATTCTTCTTAAAACTGTCTGAGGTATAATTGCCACTGTTTCTTAATACAATCTGAGGTATAACTGGCACTACTTCTCAATACAATCTAAGTGATAACTGACACTACTTCTCAATACAATCTGAGAGATAACTGATAATACTTCCCAATACAATCTCTGGGATTACTGACAATACTTCTCAATACAATCTAAGGGATAACTGCCACTATGTCTCAACACAATCTGAGTATAACTGACACTACTTTTCAGTACAATCTGAGAGATAACTGACAATACTTCTCAATACAATCTAAGGGATAACTGCCCCCACTTCTCAATACAATATGAGGTATAACAGACACTATTTCTCAATACAGTCTTAGGGATAACTGACAATTATTTTCAAAACTGTCTGAGGTATAATTGCCACTGTTTCTTAATTCAATCTGAGGTATAACTGGCACTACTTCTCAATACAATCTAAGTGATAACTGACACTACTTCTCAATACAATCTGAGAGATAACTGATAATACTTCTCAATACAATCTCAGGTATAACTAACACTACTTCTCAATACAATCTAAGGGATAACTGCCACTACTTCTCAATACAATCTGAGAGATAACTGACAATACTTCTCAATACAATCTTAGGTAAAACTGACACTACTTCTCAACACAATCTCATTGATAATTGCCACTACTTCTCAATACAATCTGAAGTATAACTGCCACTACTTCTCAACACAGTCTGAGTATAACTGGCACTACATCCCAATACAGTCTGAGGTATAACTGCCACCACTTCTCAATACTATGTGAGGTATAACTGACACTACTTCTCAATACCATCTGAGGTATAACTGACACTACTTCTCGATACAATCTGAGGTATAAATGCCACTAGTTCTCAGTACAATCTGAGGTATAACTACCACCACTTCTCAATACCATCTGAGGTATAACTGACACTACTTCTCAATACCATCTGAGGTATAACTGACACTACTTCTCAATACCATCTGAGGTATAACTGCCACTGCTTCATAATACAATCTCAGTTATAACTGCCACTGCCTGTAAATACAATCTCAGGTATAACTACCACTACCTCTAAATACAATCTCAGGTAAAACTGTCACTATCTCTAAATACCATCTGAGGTATAACTGACACCACTTCTCAATACTATGTGAGGTATAACTGCCACTATTTCTTAAAACACTGTCAGGGATAACTGTCACTAACTGTCAATACAATCTGAGTTATAGCTGCCACTACTTCTCAATACAATCTCAGGGATAACTGACAATACTTTTCAATAGAATCTGAGGGATAATACTTCTCAAAACAATCTCAGGGATAACTGACACTACTTCTCTATACAATCTGAGGGTTAACTAACAATATTTCTCCATACAATATCAAGGATAACTGCTACTACTTCTCAACACAATCTCAAGGATAATTGCCACTACTTCCCAATACAATCTGAGGTATAAATGCCACTAGTTCTCAGTACAATCTGAGGTATAACTACCGCCACTTCTCAGTACAATGTGAGGTATAACTGACACTACTTCTCAAAACAATCTGAGGTATAAATGCCACTAGTTCTCAGTACAATCTGAGGTATAACTACCACCACTTCTCAATACAATGTGAGGTATAACTGACACTACTTCTCAAAACAATCTGAGGTATAAATGCCACTAGTTCTCAGTACAATCTGAGGTATAACTACCGCCACTTCTCAATACAATGTGAGGTATAACTGACACTACTTCTCAAAACAATCTGAGGTATAAATGCCACTAGTTCTCAGTACAATCTGAGGTATAACTACCGCCACTTCTCAATACAATGTGAGGTATAACTGACACTACTTCTCAAAACAATCTGAGGTATAAATGCCACTAGTTCTCAGTACAATCTGAGGTATAACTACCACCACTTCTCAATACAATGTGAGGTATAACTGACACTACTTCTCAAAACAATCTGAGGTATAAATGCCACTAGTTCTCAGTACAATCTGAGGTATAACTACCACCACTTCTCAATACAATGTGAGGTATAACTGACACTACTTCTCAAAACAATCTGAGGTATAAATGCCACTAGTTCTCAGTACAATCTGAGGTATAACTACCACCACTTCTCAATACAATGTAAGGTATAACTGACACTACTTCTCAAAACAATCTGAGATATAAATGCCACTAGTTCTCAGTACAATCTGAGGTATAACTACCACCACTTCTCAATACAATGTGAGGTATAACTGACACTACTTCTCAATATAATCTGAGGGATAACTGACTACACTTCTCTATACAATCTGAGGTATTACTGCCACTACTTCTCAATACAATCTCAGGAATAACTGCCATTATTTTTCATAAAATCTCAAGTATAACTGTCCCTACTTCTCAATACAATCTCAGGTATAACTGCCATGATTTCTCAATACAATCTCAGGGATAATTGCCACTACTTCTCAATAAAATTTGAGGTATAACTGCCCCTACTTCTCAATACAATCTGATGCGTACTTGCCCCGACTTTTTGATAAATCTCAATGATAACTGCCACAACTTCTCAATACAATCTCAGGTATAACTGCCATGATTTTTCATACAATCTCAAGTATAACTGCCACTACATCTCAATACAATTTAGGATTTACTGCAACTACTTCTCAATACAATCTCAGGTATAACTGCCACTACTTCTCAATACAATCTCAGGTATAACTGCCACTACTTCTCAATACAATCTCAGGTATAACTGCCACTAATTCTCAATACAATCGCAGGTATAACTGCCACTGCTTCTCAATACAATATGAGTTATAAATGCCACTACTTCTCAGTACAATCTGAGTTATAACTGCCACTACTTCTCAGTACAGTCTGAGGTATAACTACCACTACTTCGCAATATGATGTGAGGTATAACTGACACTACCTCTCAATACAATCTAAGGTATAAATGCAATACTTCTCAATACAATCTCAGGTATAACTTCAACTGCTTCTCAATTCAGTTTGAGGGATAAAAGACAATGTTTCTCAATACAATGTGAGGGATAATGGCCACTACTTCTCAGTACAATCTGAGGGATAACTACGTCTACTTCTAAAAACAATCTGAGGGATAACTAACACTACTTCTCAATGCAATTTAATGTATAACTGCCACTACTTCTCAATACAACTGAGGTATAACTGCAACTATTTCTCAGTTCTATGAGAGGTAAAAAGTACAGTTGTGTAGACGTACCATAAATGTAGATGTTCGAGTGTATTCACTGTTGCAGTCATTACATTTGGGTAATCTGCTGGCAGGTTGCCCTCAATCGGCCTGATTAACAATGTCTTGGGTCCTGAGTTGGTAGCTGTCCCTTCTTCCATGATGTCAGTTCATCAGGGGTATAAAACATTCAGCTGACTTCATTACATCAGTTTTTCTTGCCCCAGATGTCAGGTGCCCCCTGAATGGGGAGCAAATAAAATTTAAAACACAAAAATATACCTCCAACCAAAAGCAAATACACCAAAAAGGCTTTTAAGCATAGTAACAGAAAGTAGAGGTATAGTCAGAGAAAAACAGGGGTCTTGAGGGAGGGTAACCAGGCTGCAACAGTGAATACACTCGAACATCTACATTTATGGTAAGTGTACACAACTGTACTATGTTCTTCATGTTTCACTGTTGCAGTCATTACATTTGGGTAGATTCCCAAAGCTATGGTTGGGAGGAGGAATTTATACAGCATTAGGACCAGCTATAAGGCCCTATAAGACAGCAGTGGCAAAGCCAGCTAAATGATAATGCTTGGTGAAGGTATGTACAGAACTCCAGGTAGCAGCTTCTAGAATATCTCTGGTAGGAACACCTCTGAGAAAGGCTGCAGAAGTAGATGCAGCCCTGGTGGAGTGAGAGCTGATCCCCTGGGGGGATAGGTTTTCCATGATGCTTATACCAGAAATGAATGCAATGGCTTATCCATTTAGAAATGGTTTGTTTTGAAATAGCCTTGTCCTCTGCCCCAACAGCAAATGCCACTAGCAATTTATCAGATTTTCTTCAAAATTTAGTTCTGTCCAAGTAGAATCTAAGTTGTCTGTGCATGTCCAAGGAATGCAGAATCTGTTCCCCTTTGTTCTGTGGATTGGGAAAGAAGGTTGGCAAACGAATGGACTGATTAAGAGCCACAGTGGAAACCACCTTGGACATGAAGGATGGATTGTCCTCAGAGATACCCTGTCCACATGAAAGATGATGAAAGGCTCCACTGCTATAAGGGCCTGTAATTCAGATATCCTTCTTGCAGAAGTGATTGTTAAAAGGAAGGCTGTTTTCCAAGAAAGAAATTTTAAGTATGCAGTAGCAGCAGGCTCAAAAGGAGGTAGAGTGAGTTTCTCCAAAACTAAGTTAAGGTCCCAGGCAGGGGTAGGAACTCTCCTGGGTGGTTTCAAGTTCTTTGCCCCTCTGAGATACTGCTTGAGCAGGGGATGAGAAAAGAGGGGTGGTTCTGTGTTATAGTGAGCTGAAATAGCTGAAGCATGGATTTTAATATAGGAAAAAGACAGGCCCTTGTGAAGCATCTCAGTTAAATATTGCAAAATCTGAGGTAAATTGGGCGCTGCTGTGCTCGTCCCTAAAGATTGGTTCCAGACACAGAATCTTTTCCATTTCTCAGCATAAGATATTCAAGTACTAGGTCTTCTCACCTCCAAGATGACATCCATCACAGGTTTGCTGAGGGATGCTAAGGGCAAATTTAAGTGATTAGCCAAGCTGCAAGGTTCAATGTTGGAAGTTGATGGTGCAGAATTTGGTTCTCCTGCTGAGGCAGCAAGGAAGATGTCCGAGGCGGGTGCCATGGAGATATTTGTGACACACTGCGCAGGAGTGGGTACCAGTGTTGGTGTGGCCAGTCTGGAGCAATCAAAATCATTCTTGGTTTGTCCTTTTTGACTTTTAGCAGAACTTTACAGAGTAGAGACAGAGGGGGAAAGGCGTAGAGTGATAGTTTTTTCCAGCTGAAGGACAGAGCATCCACTTTCCAGGCTTTTTTGTGGGGAGTCCTTGTGCAAAATTTGTCCAACTGGTAGTTCTGGGGGGGGAGGCAAATAGATCTATGTCTGGGCTCCCCATTTGTTTGTCAACATGTTGAAAATCTGTGGTTCCAGTTTCCACTCATGTGGGTCCATGAGATTTCTGCTTAGTCCATCTGCCAGTGTATTCAATTTTCCTGGCAGGAATTGAGTTTGTAGGTGCACTTAGTAGCTCAAGGCCGTGTTCCACAATGCCATGGCTAGACTGCAGAGGGGGGTAGGAATGCATACCCCTCTGCTTGTTTATGTACCACATAACCGTAGTGTTGTCCGTCTTTACTATTAGTTGTCCTGGAAGAATGTAGTCCTTGAAGGCTGTCAGAGCATTCTGTACAGCTAACATTGCTTTTTGATTGATATGTAGGTGCATTTGATTTGGGTTCCATTTGCCCTGAATGCACTTCCCTGCCAGGTGAGCCCCCCATGCATAATCTGATGCATCTGTAGTTAGGGTTTGGGCAGCAGGGGGTAGTGTGAATGGCAGTCCCTTGTTTTGGTGGCAGGCCTGTGCCCACCATAGGAACTCCATACATAGGCAAGGTATGATAGGAATCATTGTTTCCAGGCTGTGACAATGTTGACTCCATAGATTTTTAAGTACCACTGTAGTTTATTCATACGCAGTCATGCATATGGAATTAGAAGAATGCAGGAGGCCATGAACTCCAAGGCTTGCAGTATTTGTCTTGCAGATAGCAGGGTTTTTGTGGCCACTTGTTTGAAGTAAGTTACCAAATGAATTTGCTTCCCTGGTGTGAGGAAATCCATCTGGGCAGTTGTATTTAAGCTTGCACCCAGGAATGTAATCTGTTGAGAGGGTACCAGTTGTGATTTCTTTTAATTTATGGTGTACCCCAGATAAGTTAGAACATTTTTTAAAAATGCCAGATGATTTAGAAGAATGCCCTGGTTTTCTGCCTAAATTAGACAATCTTCCAGGTATGGATATATTTGAATATTTCTTTGCCTGCAAAATGCAATTACTGGCACCAGGCACTTTGTGAAGACCCTGGGTGCAGTACACAAGCCAAAGGGCAGTGCAGAGAACTGATAATGCAAGTAGCCTGCTTTGAAGCGTAGGTATCTTCTGCAAGATTCCCTGATTTGGATGTGCAGGTATGCTTCTTTTAAATCTAGAGTTGCCAACCAGGCATCTTTGCTGAGCATAGGAAGTAACTGGTGAAGAGTCAGCATCTTGAATTTTGGAATGTCCATAAAGGTGTTTAGAGTAGAAAGGTCCAGAATTGGACGCCATGATTTGTCTTTTCTGGGTACCAGGAAAAGCCTGAAATAGAAACCTTGTCCCTTTTCCTGTTCTGGTACCGGTTGAATAACCCCCTTGTTTAAGAGGTAAAGTACATGTTTGTGAGCCTCTGCTCACTGATTTGGGGGCAGGTCTGGCCACCCGTTTGGTGTTGGCAACGTGTGGAAATGAAATCTGTATCCCTGGGACACTATATTTAAAACCCATTTGTCCTGGGTTATGAGTTCCCAGTTTTTTGCATGAAGAGCAATCTTTCCCCCCAAAGGGGTGGCTAAAAGGAAAGCGCTTGATAGTTTTATAGGAAAGTCATTGAGAATGTTTACCATAGGAGGGTGTCTTGTTATTTTCAGATTTGGAAGTGGAGGCCCCCCATTGCTTAGTTTTGAGAGTCTACTGGTACTGAAACCTGGTGCTTTTGGTGTGTCTGGGTTTGACTTGAGAGGATCTGGAAGGAGCTGGAAAGGACCACTTTCATAGTAGGCTAGTGCCTACTACATTTTGGAGGATGCACTTGTAAGAAATCTTTAACAGTTTGCATAGATTTAGCTTTATCTTCCATATTTTTTAAAACTTCTTCAGCCTTATTACCAAACAGGCGGTCCTGATTTAAAGGAGCATCCAACAATTTTGCTTTAACATGATCAGGCAGAGATTGCTCCTTAAGCCAAGCATGCCTTCTAAGCACAGACCCTGTAACAGCAGCCCTGCAAGAGGCCTCTAAAGAATCAAAACCACATTGCAAAGTATGTTTTCCAACTTGTTCAGCAGAATGCAATAAATCCTGTAAATCTTTATCTTCCACACAGTCAGAAATCAACAACATTTTCTGTTTAAGCAGTCTAATAACATGCTGTTGATATTTTAACATATGAAATTGTCAGTTTAAAATCCCTGATTGCCAAGGTTGCAAAAGTATAAACCTTTTTCCACATCTATCCAGCGCCCTGGAGTCTCTATCAGAAGGGGTAGGATGTTTAGCAGTAGAAACCTTAATGCCCTTAGGCCCCTGAGAAATGGTTTCAGGATCTGCAACAGGATTTTTGAAAAGGAACTTGTGGGACTCAGGAACCCTGTAGTATATGTCAGGTTTACTAGGAGCTGGAGGCATGAAATCAGGGGCCATACTGGATTCCGAAAACACATCATCAACAATGTCTAGTACAGGAGGTATAGCCAAAGGCCTATGCTGAGGTAAAAGAAGAAAATCCCTAAGCCTCTTTTTTGAATCAGAGAATTCCTGACTTTCCCAGTGAAAATGCTCCCGTAAGGTATGTAAAGTTTCCCCAAAAGAAAAATCCTCAGGGGGGAAGCAGAGGGAATGAAATCCTCTGCATCAGAATCCTCATAAGTAGGTATGGACAAATCCAGGTCATTAAAAGAGTCAGAAGAAACAGAGTCCTGATCAGAAGATTCATAGTCAAGCTCAGCCCTAGGCCTCTTAGAAAGGAGGGGGGGGGGTTGATTACCCCTGATTAGAGTAATTAGATCTTCAGCCATTTTGATCATTTGTTTTCTAGGCATAGGGGCCTGAACATGTGGCCTGGGCATCATTATTATCGACATATATCAAGATTTAGGCCTTAGGATTGAAGGTGGAGTTGTTTTAATATGCAAGTCTGTAGGCCTGAATACACCCTCAGAAGCCAGTGCCTGCATAGCGGCTCTGGACCCATCCAAGGTAGAGACATCCATGGGTTCCATAGGTGTAGTATCTCGTGGCATACTGGACTCCAAATGGGTCTCAGTAGAGGCCTGCGAGTCAGAAATAGCGGGTATCAGGGGCTGCGAAAGCACCTCACTGAGTACCGGTGAACTGGTGACTGCCTTAGGAGAAGCGTCATCAGCAGTTTTGGACCTCGACGGCCTGTCTCTGTCTTTATCTTTGCATTTTTTCGAAATTACGGTAGTCGGATGGCTAACTGATGTCATTTATGGATAATTAAACAGAGAACTGAAATATTTAGAGACAAAAATGTACCGACAATGGATAGTGTGCTGATTAAATAAAGCACAAAACCGACAGCAAGGTACATTGTGGTCAGGGCCTAGCCAAGGAATACAGTACAGATGAAAATCTTTATGAAGTATTTGCTTTCCACAAGTAATGCAATTATTAAATTTTACTGACATCGGTAAGGAGCAAGAAAAAGTTTCCCCAACGGGGTACTTAGCTTTAAGTTGAAGACTTTGGTTCTGAAACTCAAAAATGAACATTTCAGGAGACAGCTGACCGGCACTTGCGAACTGCTTCTGCTTCGGGCATCACATGGCAAGAAAGACTGATGTAATGACATTGGCTGCATGTTTTATACCCCTGATGACCTGACATCATGGAAAAAGGGACAGTAACCGACGGAGGACCCAAGAATTTGCTAATCAGGCAGACTGAGGGCAACCTGCCAGCAGATTACCTCTGTAATGACTGCAACAGTGAAACACGAAGAACATCTGCCACTGCTTCTCCATACAATCTCAGGTATAACTGCCACTAATTCTAAATACAATTTCAGGAATAACTGCCACTACTTTGCCATACAATCTGAGGTGTAAATGCCACTACTTCTCAGTGCAATCTGAGGTATAACTACCACTACTTCTAAATACAATCTGAGGTATGAATGCCACTATGTCTCAATACAATCTGAGGTATAACTGCCATGATTTCTCAGTACAGTCTCAGGTATGACAGCAACTATGTCTCAATACAATCTGAGCGATAACTACCACTACGTCTCAGTACAATCTCAGGTGCAACTGCCACTACTTCAGGGGCGGCTCGTGGCATCGGACTGCCAGACTGCAGCCCCCTCAGCTCAGTTGACTAGTTGTGTAGTTTTTTTTTTTAATGTAAAAAAAAAAAAAAAAAAATCATTTTTTGCACTTTAAATTTCGAGTCCGCGACTCGAAAGTATGCGCATGCGCATTGCGCACTTCAATCGCGGTTTTAAACAGCGTTTTTTTTTTTTCCTAAATTCTTGCATTGTTTTCATTGCAGCCCGGAGGAGCAATGAAGGCATCATTGTGATGCCCAGAAGTCTATGCGGTTGAGACACAAACCGCATAGAATAGGAAGGGGCTCGGACTGCGACGTCCGCAGGCACGTCATGACGTGCTTGCTGGGCAAATGCTGCTGATTGGTTGTCGCTCTCTTCCCGGGCTTTATGTGCTGGAAAAAGAGCGAGAATCAGTCAGTCAGTTTTCAGCATTGGACGGACCTGATTAGCACTTTTTTGCTGTTATTACTGTTAAGTTTGATTGAAAGCATTTCTTTTGTTTTTTGGCACAAGACAAATTTGGGATTTAAATTACACAGAGAGCGAGGCACTCAGGAGGACTGTGGATTTATTTGCTGCTTCTTTCTTTCAGCTGTTCTGGAAATTCATAAAAACAGGTGCGTTACTATTTCATTCTATAATTATTTAAGTCGTAAACTTTTGCTTACTTGAAAATATATGTGTACCATCATCATGTGGTAAATGAACAGTCAGTCTAGTTTACTGAACTTTTATTAGATATCATATGGTCATTGTGGTGCGCAAATAAGTTCAACATTTTTTGTTGCTGGCTCGCCTCTCTTACAGGAGTAATGAAGTGAGTAGTGTAAACACTTAAAGTGAACAAGAAGTGAATCTGTCTTTATTTTTCGGTACAGTTCATTTTAATAATGAACGCTAATATTAGTGGGATTGATAGCATCTGCGTGAATGCAGTTTTGAGAGATAATTTGGTGGGTACTTGCAGAACCCATCAGGGTGAACTTTGCATGATGTGCTCTTTCCTATTGGAGTTATCTAGGCTAACTTGCATGTGTTTGTTGAGGAGTAGGGGTAGTCTTCCACAGGGAGCGAAGGAGTAGGATTCAGAATGTTAGTTTAGAGTTGTTTCTCGTGTTTGAGAGGTATGAGATGATTTATCGCAGCTAATCTGCTCAATTAGACTTTGCTGTTTTTCTTGTGTGGTGGAGAAGGCTGTGCTACTTGAGTGTGGGATGGTAAAAATCTTTGTTGTGGAAGGGCTAGGTTGTATTAGCAAGGGTGGCCAGTTTCGAGTTGTATCATGGCGAGTAAGTTTTACAGAATGTAGAGTTAATTCTTATCTTTACGCATGTTAGATGACATCGGTTAATATAGCTGTGGTGAGAATGGATTGCTTGGGGGGGGGGTCTTTGGTGAGTGAAAGGCGCATACACTTTCTGTCATTAAGCGTGTTAAATATAGCCCAGTAGTTGGGTTATTTTGCATGCGTGAGAAGTATCTTGGTACCAAGAAATGTCTGAGTCAGAACTGAATTGCTTATCTTGTTAGTCTGTCACTTCTTGGTAGGATGGCAAAGAGTATGTCGCGATGAGATCCCCCCCCATATAGCTTGTGTGAAATCGACGTCGCACACAAATGGCTTGTGAGTATTGTTGCCATTAGAGATAAGTTGCAAAACAGAGAATCAGTTTACAGAAAGTGATGTAGCTAGATGTCTGCTGTGAAATGTTTAGAGCATAATACTTTGGTAATTAAGTCTGGTAAAAAATGAACTTAGTTAAATGCAAATGCTGAAAGCAGAGCTGAGTGAGTTTTATGTATTGCTCACCCTGGCGAAAAATAAAGTACTTGTGACTTCGTCTAGTTGTAGCATATCATTTAAAGCAGCGTGTTGGATACTATCCGCGGTCTCTGTTAGGGTTACCACCCATCCCACATTGTGAGGGGCACTCCCTCTTTGGGCAGTTGTGTCCTGCAAAAAAATTGTAAAAATGGCAACTGTCCTTTGATTTTAGAACAGAATTATTTCCTATATTTTATGTAATAGTTGCATAAAACAGTTATTTTGTATCTGAAACACCTAAATATTTTAAGAAACAGAATAAGCAACTAAAATGCTACAAGTATAAGCTTTTATTTATGCAAAAAAGTGAAGTTCTGTCCTTTGTACTGGCCGTGGGTATGTTTCGCCTTGCAAAATCTGACATTTGTACCAAAAATGTCCCACTTTGGGCATTTGAAAAGGTGGCAACCCTACCCTTGGTTGTTCATCACTTTGTGTCATATGGGGAAGGAAAAACAATAAATTATGGAAGAAACCTTGTGGGTTGGTGGTGAAGGACTTAACATTTGTATATTTGCCCAGCTGCTGTCATTGTGCATTTTGCAGCAAGAGTCTTGACATCCTGTCTTTTTCAGTATAGTATTAAAATGATTCTCTTGAGAACTATCAGTAGGATAGCCCATTGAGTCAATAGAATGACTTCAGGACTGTAGTCTCTGTGACATAATGAATATGTCACATGAAGCAACCAGATGTGAAATCATTGTTGCCAGCAGTACATAAAGTTTTGCCAGTTGTGGTTAAATATGTTTCCTTAATATATCTTTCACCACAGTTTGCATCTGACATGTATATGTGCTAAAGAAGGCTATTTTTCACAGCTTTAAGCAGTGAAAAAAAAAGCGGTTTTAAACAAAGGATTTAAATAGAAAGTCATGCTGGGGTTTAGATGTTGTAGTTTCCCATTCTAGTTGCATGTATTATATTGGAAGGGGTTCCTTGTTCCTGGTTAAGCCAAATCAAATAGTTTTCATGCCAAAGTGGGGGTTATGACTGATTATTATGACCCAGTAGTAACAATCACACTAGTAACCTTGTGCACTGGTTGCTGCTTATTAGAAAATAGTATTTAATGTTCCAGGTTATTCATGTACGTTATGGTGGTTTGCAGGCAACAGCTGGGCAGAGACTTTAAAATACAGCTTTAGAAGGGCAGTTGGTTCAGTGACACCACCTGTTCTGATTCCAAAGAAATAGTTATCCTAGCCAACAAATTTAATACAGACTCTGTCTCTCACCCACTATCATAAATGCCTCCTTAACTCCTCAGTTTATGATATCCCAAGAGTTGAGTATGGAACAAGTTCTACCAGCCCTTTCTAAAACGAAGAACACCACATTCATGGGCCCTGATAATATGCAAGGTAACTTAATTCCAAATATGGCTTAGTGGAATATCTTGTTAAACCTCTTTAACAAGCTTCATTCCTGAGGACTGGAGAACAGCTATCGAAATGGTCCTGCATAAGAGAGGTCCAGTAAGTAACCCCGGTAATTATAGACACACCAGTTTTACTTGTTTCTAAACCCATGGAACATATAATTTCTGTCCTATAGTTATAGATAATTCATAATTTTATTAACCCTTAAGCTGCATCAGCTTGACTTTGTCTAAGACGGATTCTGCTTTCATAAGCTTGTAAACTTTGAAAGGGTAACTTGTGCAGATGAAGGCAGTTGTGCGTGCATAGTGTACTTGGATGTGGCCTAGGCATTCACTATTGTCCATCGTGTGGGCATCGTGGAAAAATGGGTGAACATACATATAAGCCAATATATGCAGTAAGATGAATAGCAAATGGATGAGTGGACAGAAAGCATGTCAGTAAAGTTGCAGGTGTTACATTCATTGTGTGAATGTCACAAGTAGCGTCCGTCAAGGTTCAATGTTGGGTCTTCTCCTGTTTGGCATTATTTCTTTAATCTACAAGTTGGTGTCCCAGGTCTGTAGTTAGAAAAATTCACTGATGATTGTAAATTAGGGATTGTTATTTGAGCACCTGCCAACATGAAGGTACTCCAGAGTTGACTGAGCTGTGCAAGCAGTTGGTGCAAAGCAATGGCCTAAATGCCAAAAATATAGTATAGTCCACTTTGCTAAAATAAATTATTTATTGTAATACATAGATGATGCACCCATTAAAATGGTACTGTCATTAGAGATCTAGACACCCTTGAGATGACTGCCTTTCCTTTGAGCATACTATCTTCACTGTAGTTATAATATAGTTTATCTGTATGATCCAACAAGTAACCAAGAGCATCTTTTCCAGAGCCAAAGCAGCTTTATGTCCAAGTACCCACTGCTTATATACTCCATTAGTGAATATATTGCCTCATTTAGTACATATTTATAGAAATATCACTCGGCTTTTAAAGACTGCAGAGGGTTCCAAACCAAAGATGTCACAGGCCTTGCATCCCTTAGCTATGTGTACAGACTGGCCACCCTTTGTCTGTATTCTGTTTCCTGTAGATTCAGTGGTGATCTCTATTACGGTCTTCATGGATCGAAAGTCCAAATCTCCTAGATCCACTGTGCTCTTATACAAGTCCTGGTTCTTCCATGAGGCAGGAGATTAACTTCTGATGTTGAGTGTTCTGGCTAAGCTGTTAATAGCTTGATAATTCATTGCCTAATAGCTACCTGTGAACCAAAAGTTACCCAGATTGACAGTGTATGTTATTTTTAAGCTGTCATGCAGCCAATAGATTGAAATATTTTTTTTCTTCTACACTTCATTTTGTCTTGACTGGACTCTCATAATGATGGTTTGGCATCCAGGGTAGCATATTTAAAGTTGCAGTTTTTGTGGTTTTGAGTATAGCCCCTCCCCTTTCTTGTTGACCACCCCCACCCCCATTGATCCCACCCATTCATCTGTCTTCTGCAGCTCCCCTTTGATTTGAAGTCACCAGCCACCATTGCACTACTTCTCAATACAATCTGAAGCATACCTGCCACAACTTCTCAATACAATCTCAGATATAACTGCCATGATTTCTCATACAATCTCAGGGATAACTGCCACTAATTCTCAATACAATCTGAGGTATAACTGCCCCTACTTATCAATACAATCTGATGCATACATGCCATGACTTCTCAATACAATCTCAGGTAAAACTGCCACTACTTCTCAAAATAATTTCAGGTATAACTGCCACAACTTCTCAATGCAATCTGAGATATAACTGCAACTACTTCTCAATACCATCTGAAGTGTAACTGCCACTTCTTCTCAATACCATCTGAGGTGTAAATGCCATGACCTGTCATTGCAATCTCAGTTATAACTGCCATGATTTCTCAATACAATCTCAGGTATAACTGCCAGTATTTCTCAATTCAATCTTAGGTATAACTACCATGATTTCTCAGAACAATCTCAGGAATAATTGCTACTACTTTTCAATACACTCTGAGGTATACCTGCCATGCCTTCTCAATACAATCTGAGGTATAACTGCCATGACTTCTCAATATAATCTGAAGAATGACTGTGACTACTTCTCAATACAATCTGAGGTATATCACCCACTACTTCTCAATACACTCTGAGGTATAACTGCAACTACTTTTCAAAACACTCTGAGGTATAACTGACACTGCTTCTCAATACAGTCTCAGTTAAAACTGCTGCTACTTCTCAATACAATCTCAGGTATAACTGACACTGCTTCTCACTACAGTCTCAGTTATAACTGCCACTACTTCTCAATACAATCTCAGGTAAAACTTCCACTACATCTACATACCATCTGAGGTATAGCTGCCACTACTTCTCAATACAATCTCAGGTATAACTGCCACTACTTCTCAATACAATCTCAGGTATAACTGCCACTACTTCTCAATACAATCTCAGGTATAACTGCCACTACCTCTAAATACCATCTGAGGTATAACTGCCACTGCTTCATAATACAATCTCAGTTATAACTGCCACTGCCTCTAAATACAATCTCAGGTATAACTACCACTACCTCTAAATACAATCTCAGGTAAAACTGTCACTATCTCTAAATACCATCTGAGGTATAACTGCCACCACTTCTCAATACTATGTGAGGTATAACTGCCAATATTTCTCAAAACACTGTCAGGGATAACTGTCACTAACTGTCAATACAATCTGAGGTATAGCTGCCACTACTTCTCAATACAATCTCAGGGATAACTGCCAATAATTTTCAATAGAATCTGAGGGATACTACTTCTCAAAACAATCTCAGGGATAACTGACACTACTTCTCTATACAATCTGAGGGTTAACTAACAATATTTCTCCATACAATATCAGGGATAACTGCCATTACTTCTCAACACAATCTCAAGGATAACTGCCACTACTTCTCAATACAATCTGAGTATAAATGCCACTACTTCCCAATACAATCTGAGGTATAAATGCCACAACTTCTCAGTACAATCTGAGGTATAACTGCCACTACTTCTCAATACAATGTGAAGTATAACTGACACTACTTCCCAATACAATCTGAGGTATAAATGCCACAACTTCTCAGTACAATCTGAGGTATAACTACCACCACTTCTCAATACAATGTGAGGTATAACTGACACTACTTCTCAAAACAATCTGAGGAGTAACTGACAATACCTCTCAATACAATCTCAGGGATAACTGACACTACTTCTCAATACAGTCTGAGGGATAACTGACAATACCTCTCAATACAATCTGAGGTATAAATGCCACTACTTCTCAGTACAATCTGAGGTATAACTGCCACCAGCTCTCAATACAATGTGAGGACTAACTGACACTACTTCTTAATATAATCTGAGGGTTAACTGACAATACTTCTAAATACAATCAGAGCTATAACTGCCATACTTCTCATTACAATTTGAGGTATAACTGCCACTACTTCTTAATACGACTTGAGTTTTAAGAGTCATTACTTCCAAATACAATCTGAGGTATAACTGCACTACATCTCAATATAGTCCGAGGTATAACTGCCACTACTTCGCAAAACATTCTGAGGGGTAACTGACACTACTTCTCAATACAATCTGAGGTATATCTGCCACTACTTCTGAATACAGTCTGATGTATAACTGCAACTACTTCTCAAGAAAATCTCAGGTATAACTGCCATGATTTCTCAATACAGTGTCAGGTATAACTGCGACTATGTCTCAATACAGTCTGAGGGATAACTTCCCATGTATAAAGTACAGTTTTGTACCTACCATAAATGTAGATGTTCGAAGATCCACATTGCTGCAGTCCTTACTTATGGGTAGTCCGCTGTCCTCGGTCGGCCCGAATACCAAAGTATTAGGCTGACGTCGGTCATGGGCGCCTAGATCTGACATCAGAGCGTCAGGGTATAAAGGCACATGACTGACGTCATATCCTCAGTCTTTTCTTGCCCCAGATGTCAGAAGGCCAAACCAGAAAGGCCACAGCCAAAAACAGAATACCTCCCAAAAACATGCCCAACAACAACCATCACCTAAAGCATAGCACCAAGTCAAACTACAGAGGGGAAGGAGGGAGGGTAAATTGGACTGCAGCAATGTGGATCTTCGAACATCTATATTTATGGTAGGTGCAAAACTGTACTATGTTCTTCATCTCACATTGCTGCAGTCCTTACTTATGGGTAGAATCCCAAAGCAACGAGAAAGGGAGGATGGTAAAAATCATAAAGCATTAGGGGCCGCTAAAATGCCCTGTAAAATTGCAGTGGCAAATCCAGCCCTAGACTTAGAATAAAGAGGAAGGTGGTAATGTTTAGAAAAGGTATGCACTGAACTCCAAGTAGCTGCCTCCAAAATGTCTTTTGTAGCTACCCCCCTTAAAAGGCCGTAGAAGTAGCAGTAGCCCTAGTGGAATGAGGCCTGATTCCAGCAGGAATCTCCTTACCATGATGGGAATAACAGAAAGAAATACAAAACCCAATCCATTTAGAAATAGTTTGTTTTGAAACAGGTTTACCCTGTGAACCCAAAGCAAAAGAAACAAACAATTGCTGAGACTGTCTGAACTCCTTGGTTCTGCTCAAATAATAACAACTGCCTGTGAATATCCAAAGTATGCAAAATTTTCTCCCTTTATTTTGGGGTTTGCATAAAAAGTAGGCAAATGAATAGTTTGATTTAAGGCCACACTAGAAACCACTTTAGGCATAAAGGAAGGATTAGTACGCAAAGATACCCTATCCTTATGAAAAATCAGGAAAGGCTCCACTGCCATGAGGGCCTGTAATTCAGAAACCCTTCTTGCAGAGGTAATGGCCAACAAAAAAGCAGTTTTCCATGATAAATACTTTAACTCAGCAGTAGCTGCAGGCTCAAAAGGTTGTAGAGTAAGTTTTCCAACACAAAATTGAGATCCCAAGCAGGAGTAGGAGCTCTACATGGGGTCTTATATTCTTTGCCACACTAAGAAATTGCTTAAACCAAGGATGAGAGAATAAAGGAGGGTCACAATCATAGTGAGCAGAAATGGCTGCAGCATGGACCTTTATTGAGGAGAAAGACAAACCCTTGTCCAATAACTCAGTAAGATATTGAAGAGCAACACTTAAATCAGGTTTGGAGACATCAAAGTCCTTTCCTTTGCTCCAAATAAAAATCTCCTCCATTTATCAGCGTAAACTTTCCTGGTACTAGGCCTCCTGGCCTCCAAAATAACATTCAAAACTTGTTGTGGAAGCTGAGACCCTCCAGAGTCTAAAACAGAATATGCCAGGCTGTTAGATGCAGAGACTGAATCTTGACATTGAGGAAGTGACTGTCCTCTTGTGACAAAAGGTGCGGAATCAAAGGCAGAGGCCATGGAGGTTCTCATACTAAACTCCTCAGTAGTGGGTACCAGTGTTGTCGAGGCCAATCCGGTGCTATCAAAATCATGGTTGGCTTGTCTTGTCTGGCCTTCAAAAGTACCTTGGGAAGAAGAGGCAGAGGTGGAAAGGCATATACATGCAGATTGTTCCAACTGAAAGATAGAGCGTCCACCTTCCAAGCTGTGTGATGAAACATTTTGTGCAAAACTTTGGCAACTGGTAATTTAGTGGAGAAGCGAACAGATCTATGTCTGGAGTTCCCCATAACACTGTCAACTGTTGAAATACATGAGGATCCAATTTCCACTCGTGAGGATCCACTATTTGTCTGCTCAATACATCTGCTAAGGAGTTCTGTGCTCCTGGTAGAAACCTTGCCTGAAGATTGAGGTGTAGATTGAGAGCAGTTTCCCACAGAATCATCGCTTGCCTGAAAAGAGGGTAAGAATGGGTTCCCTTGCTTGTTGATGTACCACATGACAGTAGTGTTGTCTGTTTGAATCAACACCTGCCCTGGATGAAGTAAATCTTTGAAAGCCATCAATGCAAACTGGACTGCTAACATTTCCTTCAAGTTGATATGCAAATGTTGGAGTTTGACAGGCCACGTGTTTTGCACCCATTTTCCATTGAGGTGTGCTCCCCAAGCCTTGTCCGAGGCATCTGTCGTTAGAATCTGACTCGCCTCTGGCCGGGTCACAGAGAGTCCCTTGTTTAGGTGACATTCCTGAGCCCACCACAAAAACTCCTTCTGAATGCAAGGTATTATCTGAATGACAGTGTCTAGATCTTAGCAGTGCTGTGTCCACACATTTTTGAGATACCATTGAAGCTTCCTAATATGCAATTTGGCATTGGGAAGCACCAGAATACAAGATGCCATGAACCCCGAGGCTTGAAGGACTGTCCTTGCAGTCAGCCTGGACCGTAGAGACATTTGCTGGAAATAAAGAGAAAGGCTTCTTTGTTTGTCCGGGGTCAAAAAAGCCATCTGGGAAGCTGTATGCAGTCTCACACCCAGAAAGCACATGTCCTGAGAGGGTACTAGACTGGACTTTGTTTCGTTCACAGAATACCCTAGGCATCTTAACACTGCCATCACATACTGTAGATGATGAAGAAGTTCGTCCTTTTCTTGTGCAATAATCAGACAGTCATCCAAATAAGGATAAATCTGTATTCCTCTTAGTCTGAAAAATGCTATCACTGGAGCCAGAACCTTTGTGAACACTCTGGGCGCAGTGGATAAGCCAAAGGGCAATGCAGAGAACTGATAATGTAAATTTCCAGCCCGAAAACGCAGGTACCTCCTGCAACTGGGCCTGATAGGAACATGAAGGTAAGCCTCTTTGAGATCCAGAGTAACCATCCAGTGATCTTTTCCCAACAGAGGTAAAAGTTGTTGTAAAGTCAGCATCTTGAACTTTGGAATGTCCAGGTAAGTGTTGAGGATAGATAAATCCAAAATTGGTCTCCACGTGTTTCCTTTCTTTGGAACTAGAAACAGGCGAGAATAAAATCCTAGGCCCACTTCTGACAGAGGAACTGGCTGTATAGCTCCTATTTGAAGAAGTAAAGAAATTTGTCTGCGAGCCTCTATCCTTTGCCGAGGAGGGACATCTGGCATGCCTTTGAAAGGAGGCATGGTATGGAAATAGAACTTGTAACCTCGGTTTATAATGTCCAATACCCATTTGTCCTGGGTGACTAAATGCCAATTTTGCTTGAAAAGAGCCAACTTTCCTCCCAAAGGAGCTGCCAGGCAAGAGGAATCTGGCAGCTGAAAATGCAGGTCATTGGGCCTGTTTATGAAAGGACTGGCCCCTGCCCTCACCAGCAGATTGAGCAGGCGAACTCCATTGTCTCGGCCTGAAGGTACTCTGAGCTCTGCCCCTACCACGCCTAGATCTACCCCTAGACTGAGAATCAGAAGAAGGGTACGTCCACCCCTTAGTAGGCCAATTTCTACTAAACTTTGGAGGTTGTACCTGCAAAAATCTTTAACAGTCTGCATAGACTTAGCCTTGTCTTCCATTTTCTTTAAGACTGACTCCACAGGAGGACCAAACAAAACTTCAGACTGCAAAGGGGCATCCAGAATTCTAGACTTAACATGCTCAGACAAATTCTGATCCTTAAGCCAGGCGTGCCTACGAATAACTGAACCAGTGGCAGCCACCCTAGAAGAAGCCTGTAAAGCATCAAAACCACATTGCAAAGAGTGCTTACCCACCTGTTCAGAAACATGCACTAAATCCTGCAATTCTTTACACTCTATGCCCTCTGCCAAAGCATCCACTTTAGATCTTAGCTGAGAAAGGAGGAAATTCTGATACTTCAACATATGAAACTGGCAGTTCAAAGCTCTCATTGCTAAAGTAGAAGAGGTATACACCTTCTTACCCCATCTATCCAAAGCTCTAGCTTCCTTATCCAGAGGAACCGGATTCTTAACAACAGAGGCTCTAACACCCTTAGGTCCCTGACTAATAGTTTCTGGGTCCGCCCTAGGACTCTTATACAGATATTTATGAGCCTCAGGCACCCTGTAATACCTGTCCGGTTTAACTGGGGCAGGAGGCACAGAATCTGGATTAAGGGAAGCTTCCGAGAAAACATCTGAAACAACATCCAAAACCGGAGGTATAGCTAAGGGTCTATGCTGTGGTAAAACAAGAACTCCCTAAGCCTCTTCCGGAACCAGAGTAATCCTGTCCCTCCCACTTAAAATGCTCCCTCATGGAATGCAGAGTTTCTGAAAATGAAAAATCCTCTGGAGGAGAAGCAGAAGGAGTGGAATCCTCTGCATCAGAATCAGAATAAGGAGGAAATCTTGAATGTCCTCAGTAGAAGACTCTGAATCATCTGAGGCCTGCTCCAAACTTTCCAACTCTGGCTCCATCCTGGGCCTCTTATCAGGAGGGGCATAGAACCTCTAATTAAAGTAATCAAATCCTCTGCCATTTTAAGCATGTGCTTTTAGGCACAGACCCTGAAGAACCAGAACTGACACCAGAGGAAGGCAAAACAGACCTGCCCTTAGAAGGAGCCTTAGAAACAGTAGCAGAAGGCCTAACCACCTTAGACATAGAAGGGAGAATAGTAACCTGAGAGGCCCCTTCAGCCTGACCTGCCTCCTGAGAGGCCACATCTTGTAAAATCAAAGTTTCCCCCTGGGACTCAACAGAAACTTCAGCCGGATCCACCTGTTCAGCTGTAGCTTCTAAAGGTCCGGCGTCCGAAACGGACGAATCATCCTGCCTAGGCTTTAAAGATTTGTCTTTGTGCTTCTTAGTAGAAGCAGGCGTCGGAACATCCGACGGCATATTATAATTACACCTCTTGCCAAAGACTAACCTAGCGCAATCTAACCTCCGTTTTATAGTGCGCTTATTAAACCTAGCACAAAACCGACACCCGACTACGTCGTGCTCCGGTCCCAAACAAGGAATACAAAGCGAGTTTTAATCCCTATGCGGTATCTGTTTCCCACAAGAAATACAATTATTCACTTTTTCTGACATCCGGTAAGTAACTGAGGCAAGAAAAAACAAAAATATTCTAACGGGTACTTAGCCCAACTTGGTATCGGTCTGAAACTCCGAAAACGAAAAATTTCAGAACGCCGAACGGCACTTGCAACGCTGCTTCTGCATCGGACCATGCGGCAAAAAAGACTGAGGATATGACGTCGGTCATGCGCCTTTATACCCTGACGCTCTGATGTCAGATCTAGGCGCCCATGACCGACGTCAGCCTAATACTTTGGTATTCGGGCCGACCGAGGACAGCGGACTACCCATAAGTAAGGACTGCAGCAATGTGAGATGAAGAACATCTGCCATGATTTCTCATACAATCTCAGGAATAACTGCCACTACTTCTTAATACATTCTGAGGTATAACTACAACTACTTCTCAATACTATCTGATGTATAACTGCCACTATTTCTCAATACAATCTTAGGTATAACTGCCACTACTTCTCAGTACAATCTGAGGTATAACTGAAAATACTTCTCAATACTATGTGAGATATAACTGACACTACTTCTCAATATAATCTGAGGGATAACTGACAAAACATCTCAATACAATCTCAGGTATAACTGCCACTACTTTGCAATACAATCTGAGGTATAATTGCTGCTAATTATCAATACAATCTCAGGCATAATTGACACTACTTCTTAATATATAATATGAGGGATAACTGACAATAATTCTCAATACAATCTGAGGTATAACTGCAATACTTCTCACTACAATCTGAGGTATAACTGACTACTCAATACAATCTGAGGTATAACTGACACTAATTATCAGTACAATCTCAGGTATAACTAACACTACTTCTCAATATAATCTGAGGGATAACTGACTCTACTTCTCAATACACTCTGAGGTATAACTGACATTACTAATCAATACAATCTGAGGTATAACTGACACTAATTATCAGTACAATCTCACATATAACTGATACTACTTCGAAATACAATCTGAGGGATAACTGCAACTCTTTCTCCAAACAATCAGAGGGATAACTGGCACTACTTCTAATTACTATCTAAGGTATAACTGCCATGATTTCTCAATACAATCTCATGTATAACTGCCACTACTTCTGAATACAGTCTCATGTATAATTGCCATGATTTCTCAATACAATCTGAGGGATAACAGACACTACTTCTCAATACAATCTCAGGGATAACTGTCACTACTTCTCAATACAATATGAGATATAACAGCCATGAATTCTCAATACTGTCTGGGAAATATCTCCCACTACTTCTCAATAAAGAGGTATAGCAGTCACTACTTCTCTGTACTGTCTGAGGTATAAAGTACAGTTGTGTACACTTACCATAAATGTAGATGTTTGAGTGTATTCACTGTTGCAGTCATTACATTTGAGTAATCTTGCTGGCAGGTTGCCCTCAGTCGGCCTGAATTCCAAAGTCTTGGGTCCTGCGTCAGCTTCTGTCACCCCTTCCCTGATGTCAGGTCGTCAGAGGTATAAAAGAAGCAGCCGACACCATTTTCTTTAGTTTTTCTTGCCTCAGATGCCAGGTGCCCCCCTAAAAAGGTAGCCAAAATGTATATCTATATATAAAATTACATGCACCAATATAAACTTTACCTTCATCTACAAGCAAATACACCATATAGGTTGTATAAATCAGAGAAGGAAAGATAGGTTCCGTCAGAAGAAATGGGGGATGGTGGGTGGGTAACCTGGACTGGAACAGTAAATACAATCGAACATCTACATTTATGGTAGGTACACAACTCTACTATGTTCTTCGTTTTTCACTGTTGCAGTCATTACATTTGGGTAGATTCCCATAGCAATGGTTGGGAGGCTGGAGCTAAACAGCATTAGGAGCAGCTATGAGACCCTGCAGAACTGCAGTGGCAAAGCCTGCCTGGATTTAGAGTAGAGTGGCAGATGATAGCACTTTGTAAAGGTATACACTGAACTCCAAGTAGCTGCCTCTAAAATGTCCTTGGTTGGTACTCCCCTGAGAAAGGCTGCTGAAGTGGCTGCAACTCTGGTGGAATGTGGCCTAATCCCCTTAGGCACTGGCTTGCCATGGTATAAGTAGCAGAAATGAATGCAGTGGCCTATCCACTTTGAAATAGTCTGCTTTGAGATAGCCTTTCCTTGTGATCCTGCAGCATATACCACTAGTAATTGCTCTGTCTTTCTGAAAACTTTGGTTCTGTCCAAGTAAAATCTAAGCTGTCTGTGTACATCCAAAGAATGCAGAATTCTTTCCCCCTTGTTCTGTGGATTCGGATAAAAAGTTGGAAGATGAATGGTTTGGTTAAGAGCTACACTGGACACCACTTTAGCCATAAATGTTAGGTTTGTCCTCAGGGAGACTCTGTCCGGATAAAAAATGATAAAAGGTTCCCCAGCCATGAGTGCCTGTAGCTCTGAAACTTGTCTTGCAAAAGTTATTGCTAGGAGCAGAGCTGTTTTCCAAGATAAAAACTTTATATCAGCAGTAGCAGCTGGTTCAAAAGAAGGCAGGGTGAGTTTTTCCAAGACATAGTTGAGGTCCCATGCAGGCATTGGTGATCTCCTTGGAGGCCTTAAAATTTTGGCTCCTCTGAGGTACTGTTTTAATAATGGATGAGAAAAAAATGGTGACTCTGCATTGTAATGAACCAAAATGGCAGAGGCATGAATTTTAATAGATGAGAAAGATAGGCCTTTGTCCAGCATCTCAGTTAAGTATTGTAAAATCTGAGGAATATTTGGCACAGCTGTATCTGTTCCTTGTGCCTGGTTACAAGCACAAAATCTCATCCATTTTCCAGCATAAGATTTTCTAGTACTAGGCCTTCTGGCTTCCAAAATGACATCCATCACAGCTTTGCTGAGAGGTGTGTTTTGTATGACTACATTATCCGCCATGCTGCCAGGTTTAAAGTCCTGAGTTGGCTGTGCAGGATATGATTGTTTTGCTGGGACAGTAGATGATGTACTTGAGGTAAGGTCCAAGTTGGGCAATGAGACAAGCTCCTTAATATTGGGTACCTGTCTGACCTTTAGGGGTACCTTGGGGAGGAGAGGGACAGGGAGGAAGGCATATATGATAGTTTTTTCCAGCTAAAGGATAGGGCTTCCACTTTCCATGCGTCCACTTTCCATGCTTGTCTGTGATAAATCTTTGTGCAGAATATTTTTAGTTTGTAGTTGTGAGGGGAGGCAAATGGATCTATGTCCGGGCATCCCCGTTTCCTTGTTATCATGCTGAAGACTTGTGGATCCAGCTGCCACTCGTGGGGATCCATGAGGTTTCTGCTTAGCTCGTCTGCCGGAGTATTTTTCCTTCCTGCCAGGAATTGTGCCTGCAGATGTACTTGGTAAGTCAATGCTGTGTTCCACAAAGTCATGGCTAGTCTGCAAAGGTGGTAAGAATGTGTGCCCCCCTGCTTGTTTATATACCACATGACCGTGGTGTTGTCTTTATCAGTAGTTGTCCTGGATGAAGTAGGTCCTTGAAGGCTGTCAGGGCATTTTGAACAGCTAGCATCTCTTTTTGATTGATATGTAGATGCATTTGGTTTGAGGTCCATGTGCCCTGAATGCATCTTCCTGCCATGTGGGCCCCCCAGGCATAATCTGATGCATCCGTTGTTAGTGTCTGCCTGGCTGGGGGTAATGTGAATGGCTGTCCCGTGTTTTGGTGACAAGCCTTTTCCCACCATCAAAACTCCTGTTGCAGGCAGGGAATGAGAGTAATTATAGTTTCCAGGCTGTGGCAATGTTGAGTCCAAACACTTTTTAGGCACCATTGAAGTTTTCTCATATGCAGTCTTGCATATGGGATTAGTAGGATGCAGGATGCCATGAAGCCCAAAGCCTGCAGAATTTTTCTTGCAGATAACTGGGCCTTTGTTGCTAACATTTTGAAATAGGTAGTCAGTTGCCTTTGTTTGTCTGGTGTGAGATAAGCCATCTGGACAGTTGTATTTAAGCTTGCACCCAGGAATATTATCTCTTGAGAGGGTACTAGTTTTGATTTCTTTTCATTGACTGTGTACCCTAGACATCTTAAAAGTATTTTCACAAATGCCAGATGCTGTAGTAGAATGTCCTTTTTCTCTGTTTGAATGAGGCAGTCATCCAAGTAAGGGTATATCTGTATTCCTCTTTGTCCGCAGAAAGCAATTACTGGTGCCAGGCACTTTGTGAAGACACTGGGCACAGTAGATAAGCCAAAGGGCAGTGCAGAGAATTGGTAATGCTTTGAACCAGCCTTGAATCTGAGGTATCTTCTGCATGATTGTCTGATTGGGACATGCAGGTATGCCTGTTTTAGGTCTAAAATGATGAGCCAAGCCTTTCTGACCAGCATGGGAAGAAGCTGCTGCAAGGTCAACATCTTGAATATTGGTATATCCAGGAAAGTGTTTAGAATAGTTAGGTCCAGAATTGGTCTCCATGCCTTGTCCTTTCTGGGTACCAAGAACAGTCTTGAGTAAAATCCTTGTCCCTGCTCTTGCTGTGGCACTTGTTGAATAGCCCTCATGTCCATGAGGGATGAGACTTGTTTTTGAGCCTCTGCCCATAGATTTTTTGGCAGGTCTGGCCAACCGTTTGCCCTTGGCAGGGTATAGTAGTGCAACTTGTAGCCTTGTGACACTATGTCTAGAACCCATTTGTCCTGGGTTATAATGTGCCAATTCTGAGAAAAAGTGCTATTTTTCCCCCTAAGGGTGCTGCCAGTAGATAAGTGCTTGGTGCAGGCAGGGGAAAGTCATTGGGACTGTTTCCTGTATGGTTGTGATTTGTCTTCTCCACTTTTGGAAGTAGAAGCACCCCATTGCTTAGACCTGTATGAACCTTGCAGCTGGGATTTGCCTCTAGGGTGTCTGGATCTGCCCCTTTGAGGTCTGTCTGACACTGGAAAGGACCAATTCTTTGTAGGCCAGTGTCTGCTAAACCTAGGTGGCTGTACTTGTAAAATATATTTGACCGTTTGCATAGATTTAGCTTTGTCCTCCATTTTCTTTAACACCTCTTCTGCCTTAACACCAAACAAGGTATCATGCTGTAATGGTGCATCTACTAATTTTACTTTGACATGATCAGGCAGATTTTGTTCCTTTAACCAAGCATGTCTCCTAATTACAGAACCCATAACAGCGGCCCTGCAGGAGGCCTCCAGAGAATCAAAACCACATTGCAAAGTATGCTTTCCAACTTGTTCAGCTGCATGCAGTAAATCCTGCATTTCTTTGTTTTCTGCACATTCAGAATTTACCAACATTTTCTGTTTAAGCAGTGTCATGACATATTGCTGATATTTGACCACATGAAACTGGCAGTTTAAGGCCCTTATAGCCAAGGTAGCAGATGTGTAAATCTTTTTTCCCCATCTATCCAGTGCCCTAGAATCTCTGTCAGAGGGGGTAGGGTTTTTTGCAGTGGAAGCCTTAACCCCTTTGGGACACAGAGAAATAGTTTCTGGGTCTGCAGCAACATTTTTGAAAAGGAATTTATGAGAGTCAGGAACCCTGTAGTATCTGTCAGGCTTAACAGGTGCTGGAGGTAAGGAGTGAGGGGTCAGACTAGACTCTGAAAACACATCATCTACAATAACACAGGTGGAATAGCTAGAGGCCTGTGTTGAGGTAGTAGAAGGAAGTCCCTGAGCCTCTTCTTAGATTCTGAAAAATCTTGGCTCTCCCAGTAGAAATGCTCCCTCATGGTATGCAAGGTTTCTCCAAAGGAATAGTCCTCAGGAGGAGAAGCTGAAGGAATAGACTCATCAGCATCAGAATCCTCATAGGGGGAAGAGAATATTCCTGATCAGAAGAGGAATCTGAGGAAATGGAAACCTGTTCTGAAGATTCATAGTCTGTCTCTTGCCTAGGCCTCTTATCAGGTGGGGGATGGGAACCCCTGATAAAGGTAATTAAGTCTTCGGCCATTTTGAGCATCTGTTTTTTGGGCATGGAGGCCTGTCCATGTGGCTGGTGAACTTGTTTATTTGCCTTTAAAGGTGCTTTAGTCTTTGCCTTTGAATCTGTAGTCGATTTAATGTATAATTGTTTAGGTCTGAAAAGACCCTCAGAAGCCGATGCCTGCTCAGCGGCTCCGGACCCATCTGAGGGAATAGTCTCCGAGTCTCCAATACCTTGAGTTTCCAGTGGCCTGACTGACTCCATGTGGGAGTCAGTAGCGGTCTGCGACTCTAAAGTAGCGGGCGTCAGAGGGTGCGAAAGCGCCTCACTGAGAACCAGCGAACCGATGACTGGCTTAGGAGAAGCTTTGTCATCGGTTTTGGATCTCGGTTGCCTGTCTTTTTTCTTTTTCTTTGCTTTTTGTGAACTCCGGTAGTCAGATGGCTATCCGATGACATTGTATAATTAAATCTGCACCCAAAATAGCTTAGTACAAAATCATATCGACGCTTAATAGTGCTTTGGTTAAATCAAGCACAAAACCGACAACTTGAAACGTCGTGGTCAGGGCCTAGGCAAGGAATACAGTACGAATGAAAGTCCTTATGAGGTATTTGCTTCCCACTAGAAATACAATTATTACTTAGCTTTTAATGAAAACTTCGGATCTGAAACTCGAACACAAAAATCTCAGGAGTCGGCCGACCAGCACTTGCGAACTGCTTCTGCTTCGGGCAAGAAAGACTAAAGAAAATGGCGTCAGCTGCTTCTTTTATACCCCTGACATCAGGGAATGGGCAACAGCAGCCGATGCAGGACCCAAGACTTTGGAATTCAGGCCGACTGAGGGCAACCTGCCAGCAGGATTACCCAAATGTATTGACTGCAACAGTGAAACATGAAGAACATCTGCAACGACTTCTCAATACACCTGAGGTATAACTGACACTGCTTCTCAATTAAATCTCAGTTAACACTGACACTACATCTCAATACAGTCTGAAGGATAATAGACACTAATTCACAATACAATCCGAGGTGTAACTGCATCTACTTCTCAATACAATCTGAGGTATAACTGCTGAAATTTCTCAATAAAATCTGTGGTATAACTGCCATTAGTTCTCAATACAATCTGAGGTATAACTACCACTAATTCTCCATACAATCTGAGGTATAACTGCCACAACTTTTTAATACAATCTGAGGTAGAACTGCCACTACTTCTCACAAAACCTGAGGTATAACTGCCACTACTTCTCAATTCAATCTTCGGCAAAACTGCCAGTTCTATTCATTACAATCTCAAGTATAACTGCCACTACTTCTCAATACAGTCTTAGTGATAACTGACAATACTTCTCAATACACTCTGAGGTATAACTAACAATACTTCTCAATACAATCTGAAATATAACTGCCACTAATTCTCAATAGAATCTCAGATATAACTGCCACTACTTCTGAATACAGTCTCAGGTATAATTGCCATGATTTCTCAATACAATCTCAGGGATTACTGCCACTACTTCTCAATATAATCTGAGGTATAACAGCCATGAATTCTCAATATAGTCTGAGGAATAACTCCCACTACTTCTCAATATAATCTGAGGTATAACTGCAACTACTTCTCAGTACAATCTGAGGTATAACTGCAATGACTTCTCAATACACTCTGAGGTATAACTGACACTGCTTCTCAAATAAATCTCAGATAACACTGACACTACTTTTCAATACAATCTGAAGGATAACAGACACTAATTCACAGTACAATCTGTGGTGTAACTGACTCTACTTCTCAATACAATCTCAGGTATAACTGCATCTACTTGTCAATACAATCTGAGGTTTAACTGCCACAGTTTCTCAATACAATCTCAGGTATAACTGCCACTGCTTCTCACAAAACCTGAGGTATAACTGCCACTACTTCTCAGTTCCATCTTTGGCAAAACTGCCAATACTTCATGTATAACTGCCACTACTTCTCAATACAGTCTTAGGGATAACTGACAATACTTCCCAATACTATGTGAGGTATAACTACCACTATTTCTCAATACAAAATGAAGTATAAGTGACACTACTTCACAATACAATCTGAGGGATAACTGGTAATACTTCTCAGTAGAATCACAAGGATAATCACCACTACTTCTCAATACAGTCTGATGTCTAACTGCCACTACTTCTGAATACAGTCTGAGGTATAAATGATACTACTTCTCAATACAATCTGAGGGATAACTGACAATACTTGTCAATGCTATCTGAGGTATAACTGCCACTACTTCTCAATACAGTCTCAGGGATAACTGACACTACATCTCAATAAAATCTGAGGGATTACTGCCATTACTTCTCAATACAATTTGAGGTCTAACTGACACTACTTCTTAATACAATCTCAGGTATAACTGCCAATATGTCTCAATACAATTGGAGTTATAACTGACACTACTTCTCAATACAATCTCAGGTATAACTTGTACAGTTACTCAAGACAATCTCAGGTATAACTGCCACAACTTCTCAATACAATCTGAGAGATAATTGCTACTATGTCTCAATACAATCTGAGGGATAATTGCCACCAATTCTCAATATAATCTGAGGGATAACTGCCAAAACTTCTCAAAACAATCTAAGGTATAACTGCCACTACTTCTCAATACAGTCTGAGGTATAACTGCAACTACTTCTCAATACACTGTGAGGTATAACCGACACTGATTCTCAATACAATCTCAGGTGTAACTGCCACTATTTCTCAACACAATCTCAGGTATAACTGCCAGGTTTTCTCTATATCATCTGAATTATTATAACTGCCACTACATCTCAATACAATCTCAGGAATAACTTCAACTACTTCTCAATACCATCTGAGGTATAACTGCATGACTTTTCAGTACGGTCTCAGTTATAACTGTCATGATTTCTCAATACAATCTCAGGTATAACTGCCTCTACTACTCAGTACTATTTCAGGTATAACTGCCCACAATTTCTCAATACAATTTCAGGGATAACTGCCCCTACTTCTCAATACAATCTGAGGAATAACTACCGTTACTTCTCAATAAAATCTGAGGGTCAACTGCCACTACTTCTCAATACAATCTGAGGCATAACTTCCAAAACATCTGAATACAATCTGACATATAACTGCCACTATGTCTCAATAAAATCTCAGGGGTCTATATTATATGCTCGAAGAGAATTTTCTTTGAAAATATAATCATTGACATATAAAGAGCGAATGCTCTAAAGTGCAAATGACCATGTCTGCAAATTTTAAAACCCTAATCAAGTGGAGGGCTTCATCCCTCACACCCACAATGTAGGGGGCTGTTCTGACCACAACCAACCTAATTAAATATACCAACACTGAGATTGCTCTACATTGGGGAAAAGGGCAATTCCCAATAACGGCCAACTGTATTTTTCCCGTGGAAAAAAATTGCGGACGTGGTCATTCGCACATTAGAGTGCTCACTCTTTATGTGTCGATCATTATATGTTCGAAGAAAAGTCTCTTCGAGCATATAATCTAGACCCCAATCTCATTGCTAACTGCCACTACTTCTCAACACAATCTGAGATATAGCTGCCACTACTTCTCAATACAGGGTCTATATTATAACCACAAAAAGACTAAACCGCAAATGCTCACATGAGCGAAAATTCCAGAAATCAAAAGTGTGATTTTGGGGTCACGTTACAGTGAAGAGTGGGATATTTGCCCTTTTTTCACTGTAGTCCGACCTTGGAGTTGGAATATATAACTAGCGGGGGGTGCGGGGGCGTTGCCTCCCACAATAGCAAGTTCGATTACTGGCATTTTTGCTCATGTGAGAGTTTGCTGTTTAGTCTTTTCCTGCTTATAATATAGACCCCTCAATACAATCTGAGGTATATCTGCCACTGCTTCTCAATAAAATCTGAGGTATAACTGATGCTATTTTTCAATACAATCTCATTTATAACTGACACTATTTCTCAATACAATCTGAGGGATAACTGACAATACTTCTCAATACTATCTGAAGTATAACTGCCACTACGTCTCAATACAATCTGAGGTACAACTAACACTGCTTCTCAATACAATCCCAGATATAACTGCCACTACTTCTCAATATAATCTGAGGTATAACTAATACTACTTCTCAATACAATCTCAGGTATAACTGCCACTACTTCTCAAAACAATCTGATGCATACTTGCCCCAACTTCTCAATACAATCTCAGGTATAGCTGCCACCAATTCTCAATATAATATGAGGGATAACTGCCACTACTTCTCAGTGCAATCTGAGGTATAACTGCCACTACTTCTCAATATAATCTGAGGGGATAACTGCCAGTACTTCTCAATACAATCACAAGGATAAGTGTCACTACTTCCTAAAAAAATCTCAGGTATAACTGCCACTACTTCTCAATACAATCTCGGGGATAACTGCCGCTACTTCTTAATACAATCTGAGGGATAACTGACAATATTTATCAATACAATATGAGGTATAACTGTCATTACTTCTCAATACAATCTCAGGTATAACTGCCATGATTTGTCAATACAATCTCAGGTATAACTGCTACTACGTCTCAATACAATCTGAGTTATAACTGCCATGACTTCTCAAAACAATCTGTGGGTCAACTTCCACTACTTCTCAATACAATCTGAGGCATAACATCCACAACTTCTCAATACAATCTAACGTATAACTGCCACTATGTCTTATTGCAATCTCAGGGGTCTATATCATATGCTTGAAGAGAATTTTCTTTGAAAATATAATCATCGACACATAAAGAGCAAATGTTCTAAAGCATGAATGGCCACCTCTGCAAATTTTTTCCTTTTTTCCGTATGCAAAAAAACACAAATTTCAAAACCCTAATCAAGTCGGGGGCTTCATCCCCCCCACCCCTGATGCGGGGGTCTGTGTCGCTCACACCGCACCTTACTAAATATACCAACACTGAGATCACACTACGTTTGGGGAAAAGGCAATTCCCGATAACGGCCAACTGAATTTTTTCCTGAGGAAAAAATTTGCAGACCTGGCAGTTCGCACTTTAAAGTGTTCGCTCTTTATGTATCGATCATTATATGTTCGAAGAAAAGTCTCTTTGAGCATATACTCTAGACCCCAATCTCATGGATAACTGCCACTACATCTCAACACAATCTGAGGTATAGCTGCCACTATTACTCAAAACAATCTGAGGTATAACTGACATTACTTCTCAATACAATCTTAGGTATAACTGCCACTACATCTCAATACAGTCTGAGGTATTTTAGAGTTTTTAATGTATTTAATCAATTATATTGTGACAAATTCAAGTAATGTATTAACCAATGAAATCACATGGAGAACTATTTAAATGTTGAGAAGGAAATGGTTTATGTATAAGTCTGAAGAAGCCTCCGGGCGAAAGCGCTTACTTTCTGTGATTAAAGGATTTATTTTTACGTCTCTGAACAGAGTTTTGACTTTCCTGACGTTTTGATATAGCTGGTTGCTATCTGGACCATTTTGCCACACAGATACCAGAAGCATATGCAATTTGGTGTGATTTTCAGTGTTTTATCGCTGGTTCTGTGTTCCGGTGGCTGGGTGTGTATTTGTTGGATCACAGTCTGAGGTATAACTGATACTAGTTCTCAATACAATGTCCGGTATAACTGCCACCAATTCTCAATATAATATGAAAAAAAGTTGCCACTACTTCTCAATGCAATCTCAGGTATAACTGCCACTACTTCTCAATACAATCTGAGGGGATAACTGCCAGTACTTCTCAAAACAATCACAGGGATAAGTGTCACTACTTCCTAAAACAATCTCAGATATAACTGGCACTACTTCTTAATACAATCTGAGGTAGTACTGCCACTACTTCTCAATACAATCTCAGGAATAACTGCCACTACTTCTCAGTACTATCTGAGGTGTAACTGCCACAACTTCTCAGTAAAATCTGAGGAATAACTGCCACTACTTCTCAATACAATATCTGGTATTACTGCCACTACTTCTCAATACAATCTTAGGGATAACTGGCAATACTTCTTGCTACAATCTGAGGTATGACTGCCAGTATTTCTCAATACAATCTCAGGTATAACTGGCACTACTTCTCAATACAATCTGAGGTATAACTGCCACTATTTCTCAATACAGTCTCAGGGATAACTGACAATACTTCTCAATACAATCTGATGGATAACTGACAATACTTCTCAATACAATCTGAGCGATAACTGAGAATTCTTCTTAATACAATTGCAGAGATAACTGACACTACTTCTCAATACAATCTGAGGGATAACTGACAATATTTCTCAAAACAATCTGAGGTATGACTGCCAATTTTCTCAATACCATCTGAGGTATAACTGCCACTACTTGTCAATACAATCTGAGGTATAACTGCCACTGCTTCTCAATACAGTCTCAGGGATAACTGCATCTACTCATCAATACAATCTGAGGTATAACTGCCAGTACTTCTCAATACAATCTCAAGGATAACTGACAATACTTCTTGATACAATCTGATGGATAATTGACAATATTTCTCAATACAATCGGAGGTATGACTGCCACTTTTCTCGATACCATCTGAGGTATAACTGCCACTACTTGTCAATACAATTTGAGGTATAACTGCCACTGCTTCTCAATACAGTCTCAGGGATAACTGCATCTACTCATCAATACAATCTGAGGTATAACTGCCAGTACTTCTCAGTACAATCTGAGGTATAACTGCCAGTACTTCTCAATACAATCTCAGGTATAACTGCCACTACTTCTCAATACAATCTAGGTATAAATGCCACTTATTCTCAATACAATCTGTGGAATCACTGCCATTACATCTCAATACAATCTGAGGTATAACTGCTACTATTTCTCAGTACAATCTGAGGGATAACTGATACTACTTAATACATTCTGAGGGATGACTCACACTACTTCTCTATACAATCTCAAGTGTAAATAAAGTGTACCTCACAGCTTTAATCGGACATTAAAAAGTTTGAAAGCATTCATAAATATAATGTTAGATAAATAATAAGAACAGATAATTTACACTAGTGTCAGCTATGCCAGGATTTATCTTTGAACAGACTGCTTCTGGAGCTGTAAAAATCTCCTAGAATCTGGTGTTGACCTACTCTATTTACCTTTGCTCTGCTCAGGCTCATGCTGCACTCTTACTCCACTCCATTTCCCATCACCCCCTGCATCATCTACATTTATGCTTACCATACCTCTCCCACACCTTCTGCTCTCTATGACACTATTAACACTTCCTGACAACACACCCACCCAGTTAGTACTTCCTTCTAGTATAACTCCAGCTAGGACTCCTTCCATATACTGCCATATTACACAACCACTTACTGTCCATCACCCCCTCTCATATACGTAAATTACAACAAACTCCCTCATCTACTCCAGCCCCATAGCTACAATCATGACGTTTGTGCATCTCATATTAATCATTTTATTGTCAATGCTGGCACACAACACATTCTACCTTGCAAGCCTGCAATCCATCTTCTCTATCTCTTCTAAAACCCAAGCCTTCACCTACTATTTTTAACACATATACCTTCTATATCTTATAACACCTGTTCAGTACATTTTATTCTGATATCTTTAAACACCGCTACACACACTTTAACCTGTATAGCCAAATACTGAAAACAAAACAAAATTAGAAGCACAAACTTCTACCCTCCACCTACACACTTTCCATCCTTTCATATTATCTGGTGACATTCATCCAAAGCCAGGCCTCTCAACCCCAACACATCATCATCAACATTAACCCCCTTTTTTCCCATTTTCGACATGGGGTTAGGGTGTTACATCAATTGGTGCCATCTGTCTTGGTTCAATGCCATTCTCCAAACTTTTGTCACAGTTCTTCCTAACTGTCTTGGGTCTTCTTTCACACAATCCATCCATCTCTTTGCTGGATGCCCTCATTTCCTCTTGCCTTCTTCCTGTGTGCCCCAAATCGTCTTCACCAGATTGTCTTCTGTTTTCTTGAACAGGTGCTTGAACCACCATAATGTGTTCTCTTTGGCATTCTCTGCAAGTGGAGCTACTTTGGCTTCTGCTCTTATATCCGTATTTCTTCACCTGTCTCACAGTGTGCATCCTACCACCAGTCTCAGACACTCCATCTTCATCACCTCTAAGTTCCTCAACTGCCCTGCTTTTACTGCCCGGCTTTCTGTACCAAACAGTAGTACTGGTTGCTCTACTGCCATACACTACCACTACCACTCTGTGTCAATTAGCTGCAACCCCTCTTATTCCCACTTTGACCCCCCACATTCACATTTCCCTTTTTCTCAACCACCTCTCCCAGGTAATTGAAACTGTTAACTTGCTCTACCATTTTCCCTTCTATCTTATATCCCAGTTTTTCCTGATTTCCTCACCTGATGACATTACAACTCTCTTAAAAGTAGTCACTTTGATCCCATGTGTCATTGCCTTTGTATTTCATTCCTCTGTCCTTTCCTGAAGTTCTTTTTCAGAGTCTGCCTGTAATGTCACATTGTCTGAATACAACACCTTTGTTAATCTGTCTCCTCTGACCTGTTTCTTAATGTAATCCATCACTATTATGAACAGCAGTGGGCTCAGAGCTGAACTCTGATGCAAACCCATTCCCACTGGGAACACATCCGTGAGTCTGAACGCAGTTTGTACTTGTGTCATAGGGTCCTTGTATATAGCCTGCGTTAATTCTACCAATATTTCTGAGACTTTGAACAATCACTGGACTGTGCATATCAGCTCTCTTGGGACCTTATCCTATGATTTCTAAAATTATATGAACAAATGCCCAGTTGAACTATTTCCTCATCTCTAGATTGTTCTCAGCTATCTGACTTACTGCAAACATCTCATCAGTTGTGCTGCATCCTGATCTGAATCTGAACTGCTTGACTCCCATCTTACTTTCTACTACTCTATGCATTCATGTCTCAGTCACGCTCTATAGAACTTTCATGGAGTCTGACAATAGTTTGATAGCAATCCACTGCCCGCAGTTGTTAATGTCCCCTTTGCTCTTGTAAACTGGCACTAAACTGCTTATTTTCCAGTCATCAGGGATACTGCTTTCTCTCCATACTGCTATGAGAACCCTCAGGAGCCATTTCTCCCCTAACTCACCTAACATATTCATCATACCTGCTGTGACCTTCTCTAAACTTGCTGCTTTCCCTGACTTCATTTTCCTTAGTGCTGCTCTTACTTCTTCTAGGATGGACTACTACTCTTCTCTCATCATAGCCTGTGACTTGGGCAGTACAGCTTCTGGGAGGTTTGCCTCATTCAGAAACTGCTGGAAGTACTCCTTTCATCTGCCTTTGATGTCCTGTGAACTGGTGAGTAGGTTGTTGCCAGCTTCACTTATGAAGGGTGTCTGATTACTATCTTCTTTCTGTCTTTGGCTTGCAACCAGTTTCTTTGTGCCATTTACTGAGTCATCTTCCACAAGCTGATGGAGTGCCTCTGATGCCTTGTTTGTTAATGAAACTGATCACTTAGTCTATTTGTTAGCAAGCCACTTTTTCCTGCACTTCTTCATTCTTTTGATGACTTCCTGGACTTCTGCATCCCATCATCAACTTTCCTTATATACCTTATTTCCATACCTGGTTCAGATGTATATTTGCTCTATATTCCACACACATGCTGTTTTTATGTCCTGCTGTTCTTCATCAATTCCACTTATTTTTTCATCTTTTTTGAGATTCCAGAGCCTTGAGAATTTCCTTTAACTCTTGTGATTTCTCTCCAGTCAGTTTTCAGGTCTACAGCTTAGTTTCAGTTGAACTTAGAGTCTTCTCTGGCCACTGTTTGCAGCTGATTGTGGACAGCAATGGTTTATGCTATAGGCTGGCTGTTTCACTGGGGATGACTTTGCAATCACTGATTCGACTCCAGTACCCTTTCCTTACAAGGAGAAAGTCTACTTGAGTTGTATACTGGACACTCTTGTATGTGATCTTGTGACTGTTTCTATTTCTGAACCATGTGTTGGCCACATACCTCCCAACCATCCTGAATTTTTTTACCAAGTTTTGGGGTCCAAATAATGGGGTGCCACAATTCAAGAGTGGCACCCCTTCATTTCCAATTTTTTTCTTTGATTTTTAGTTTTCTTGCTTTGTGAGCTGACATCATCACATGCGTGATGACGTCAACAATGTCAGAGCTACCAGCCTGTCGGAATTGAGCTCAAGGAGCCCGCATTTCCTGCTGGGGCTAACCTTGTTGTTCAAATGCTTTTGCAAGTGGAAACTGCACTCAATGAGAACATTTTTTCTTTGTTTTTTTTTTAGTTTTCACATTTCCAATTTTGCAAGTGGGAACGGAAAGGATTTAGAAGGGTTGAACAGAAAGGATTTAGATGGCTGGTCTATTTCTGAAAGTAGGATTTTATATTCATGACCAGGCTGGTGAAATGCAAGCATGAAAGGTAAGGAAACTGAAAGTGTGTGTGTGTGTGTGTGTGTGTGTGTGTGTGTGTGTGTGTGTGTGTGTGTGTGTGTGTGTGTGTGTGTGTGTGTGTGTGTGTTTGTGTATGACTAATGCAGTCACAGAACTTGTGCAGTGATATCATAAAAGAACAATCAAGTTGCTTATGGATAATGAGTTTTTTACTGATTGTTAGCAAAATGTGTTCTGACAGAAAGAAACAGCTGCTAGCCAAAATATATGCTTCTAAAAATTCCCATAAGTATAATTATGTGAAGAAAATGATAGTGGAAAGAGACCTTAAACCATTGCAAAGTGTATTCAAGAAGTTGTGAAGGACATTGCCCAGGTTCTAATGAAAATTACTGCATTTACAGAAATAGAATTTGACAGTGAATTATAAATGGAGAGAAAATGTAAACAACAGATATACTGTGTCATTCTCATTTGCAAGCACAGCAAGGAGGTTTGCTCGAAAATGAACTCAGGTTGTGATAGCTTAAAAAGAACTTAAAATAATTTTAGAAATTTACTAAGCATGATTTAGGGACACATGCACAGCATAAAGGGATGAAGCCAGGAGCTGGAGTGGTGTGTGTGTGTGTGTGTGTGTGTAAATGTTCCCATTTGAAACACCTGGTGGTTAGAGGTACTCAGGCTCAAACCCTGTACCTTAGGTACAAGGGTAAAAGAGCCTAGAGTACTTAGCCACCGCTACTTTTAAATTTGTGCCTCATATTTTGATCTGTTCCTCATAAAATCTGTAGTTTTTCAGGATTTTTGTGGCAAATCACTGCAGGATTGAATTCATTAAATAATGACAGGCATTTGAATTTCAGACTTCATATTCTTCAGAAAATAAATGGTAACACAAAATCTTTTATTCTAGCAATTTTCTAAGTTTATAAGATCAGTATTTGAAATGTGTCCCTATTTTGGGGCTGTATTCCCCCATTATTGGCTTTGTCCAGGTGTTTTGTGCTAAGAGTTGAGAGCTATGGTGAGAAGTGAGAACTGAGTTTGTGTTTCCCCATTATTGGCTTTGTCCAGGTTTTTTGTACTAAGAGGCTGAGAGCTATGGTGAGAAGTGAGAACTGAATTCACTAAATGATAGCAATTTAAGTTTCAGCCTTCCTATCATACAGGAAACTGCTGATTTGGCATAGTGGTATGTTGCTCTGACTGTAGTGCACAAGGTCCTGGGTTCAAGACTTGCCAGTGAAATGCATGGTAGTACCACAACATTTTATTCTAGGAACTTTCCAAAATTATACAAGCAAAGTTTAAAATGTGTCCGTAGTTTTTGGCCTTTTGTCCCCCCCCCAACAAAACTGAAATTGAAAATAAGTGTAAGAAGCTGTGAAAGATGCCTATGGCTTTCACTACTGTCATTCTATTTATAGTGTGGGTGTGGAAGTAGACTTTTATGATGGAAATGTTCTGAATTGGGCAGTTTTGTCATTATTGGTTCATCATGCATTTTCTTTCATTGCCTACAGCCTACTGGAAAAATGTTCAAACAATAAATGTAAAATGTGCTCTGCCTCTGTCTAACAAGTGTGCGGTATTATACAAGGAATATAATTTAATAACATCAGGAAGGTGTATCAAAGAACCCATGCATGTTTCTTGTTTTGTGTGCAAGGGGCCAATGATTTGAAAACAGCCTAAAGGTAATCTTTATCCACCACTGGCCAAATGCGTTTTCTTTGGATGTGGTGTGGGTTTCAATGCTGTTTCAATGAATGTGAGTTTCAAGGGCAGAGACGTTTTAATGCCACTCTATTTAAATTGTGAGACAGTGTTGCTTTGTTTAGCAGATGTCTATTGGTGTTTGTGTATTGGGCTGTAAAATGTAAAAATAAAATCCAAATAATCATTGTAGAAGTAAAGCAATATGCACACATTAGTGTTTTTTGGTAAAAGGGGTGAAATAACCAGGTAATGGGACATTGGAATGACTGCAGGGGGACTCTGGTGCTATATTTTGGTTGTCTGTTCTTCAGTTTGCATTTGAAGGTTGATATCCCACAATTCCATTACAGTGGGTGGGGTTACATAATTATGTATGCAAATTTTATGTTAATCAGCGTACAGATTTGTACCTATTTTTCATGAGCCTTGTCCAGATTTTTGATGTTTCCAGGTTGAGAGGTATGGTTGGCCACCATTCAATCATTTGGCAGACAGAAGTCTAAAATGATCTCTCCTTCTTTATTCCTGTTTTCCCCCATGCATGCTGACCAAGGCAGTCCTCATATCTTGTTCTGTCTGTCCTTATATGTGCATTCTAGTCCTCCATTATAAACACCAACTCATGTTGATCTGCCTTATGTAAGAGGTCCCAAACTGCTGTGTGAAAGCATGTTTTCCTCATTGATATAAACATGCTGTGGGGCATAGGCTGAGATTATGAATACCACCCTATCCTCATGCTGAAGTCCAATTGCCACGAGTCTCTCAATAATTCTGAAGACATCTGTCACTGTTTGCTGAAAAGCCTCCCCCACAATTCCCACTCTATTTCTCATCTGTCCACCTACTGAGGAGTAGTAGACTCTGGATACCAATCCACATAGCTTTACCATACTGCCTTTCCATTTTGTCTCTTGGATACAGAGGATGTCCAGCATCCTTCTTAGCATCATGTCATCCACTTCTAAGCACCATTCTGTCAGTGAATGTAGATTGAGTGTAGCAATTCATAGTGCATGTTTGGCAGGTTGATTGGTTTGATGCCCAGCTTACACTCAACAGAGTTGTCCAAGGTAACCCAAACTGGGGAACTGGACACAGGCTGGCCAGTTACATATTGACCAAGGACTGCTGTTTTTTATGGAGGTCACACAATGGTCAATAGGATCACATAGACCACCCCCTCCCACCATTAGCATGTGACTCTGGCATAGGATAGAGTAGACCTGATCCTCACCCCAATTATCACTATTAAATACCCATACCCATTTTTAAGTGACATTAGCCAATGTGATTCAATCACCTAGATCCAAGTTTTACTTCATTGCATGATTAACCCAGACATGGTACACAGTCTGTGATCCATGTTCTTCTGTCTAAAAGATACTGTGTACCAGAGTTGATGCCAAAAGTATCTGGTCTATACAACCCTTCCCCAATCATGGGCGCCGGAACCATAGAGTGAGGGGGGAGGGGAAGCCCCCCCCACTTTTACAGATCATCTCATTAAAAAAAAAAGCCACAACTCAAAAGACAGATTCAGCTGAATGATTCAGCTGCATCTATTCTAGCATGTATATTTTTTTTCAATTTCCCAACTCGAATCACTACCGGCAGCTGAAAAAAAGACAAACAGGTGGTAAACTATAGGCTCTATAGGTACCAGAATCACAGGGCAAGGGGGAGGAGGACTCATGCATACGCTGCAAACTAATTTAAACACAAAGGTGCGCAGAAAGCACTTCTTGCTGATAAGGCTCCCAAGTGTTAGCTCCATGGATAACTGCTTACTTCTAAGGCTCCATTTCTGGAGTAAGTCAGTGATATTTCATTCTGTTATGCTTATGTAGTAACTGATGGCCATTTATTTTATGCAGTAGCTCCAAAGTGATAGTGATGGTCATTTAGTGATAGCTCCATTTATTTTATGCAGTAGCTCCAAAGTGATATTTCTGGCTCCGTTTATTTTATGCAGTAGCTCTGAAGTGATAGTGATGGCTGTTTAGTGCTAGCTCCATTAATTTTATGCAGTAGCTCCGAAGTGATATTTCTGGTTCCGTTTATTTTATGCAGTAGCTCTGAAGTGGTATTTCTGGCTCCATTTATTTTATGCAGTAGCTTCAAAGTGATAGTGATGACCATTTAGTACTAGCCCCATTTATTTTATGCAGTAGCTAGATAGCTCACTTTGCCATTGGTCTAAATCTTTCTTTATCCCACTTTGTTCTGTAAAGTGGCTGGAATTTCCCTCAATACCTTAGTCAAACCAGTCACAAAATGGTACACAGATTGTTACAGATTTCATTGTAGTAATTTTAGTGTACGCATTGCATTTTTAATTCTGTATTTCAAATATACAGAATAGAAAACATAGGAAGTAACAGTACATGAGTTTACTGTACGAGGAATTGCTGGCTGTTCCCATGGTGGTGTGAGAACAGTGGGAAAGTTGGTGAAATATTTGCGGCTTAAAAGGATACAAGTCCTAAACAATAGGTCTTGCATGGACCACCTCAAAGATTTATTATTATAGTCAGTATCCTACAGAGTGCTTAGAGGTGACATGTCTGGCATACAAAGCATCCTCTTACATAATACAGATGGACCTACTGAACATCAGCAAGTTAAATGGCATCAGAAATCAGTCTAGGTATCTAAACTGAATGTTGTGGAGAGATGGATATATATCACAAAGGCTACCACTGTTCCGGAACAGACTATCCATAAAAATAAAGCAAAGCTCATCCATCCATATTCAAATGCAACTTGGATCTAAGGATGGGTAATAGAAAATGTACTCCAGGGTTTCCCTTCATGCCACTAATGGATAGAGGCAGTTCCTTAATGCTGCATCCCTTACATGGCCCCCTCAAATTATCTATAGTATGATCACAGTTGTTCTCACTAGGGCTAATATACAATTATGAGCCATGTGGATAGCTAAGACCAATCAGAAAATGCTAATTCAAGCACCAAAAGGGAATTGGCTAAGCTAAAAATGTCCTCCAAGTGAACCTATGTTGTGGTAGCAAATAGTTATAAAAAAATACGCTTTTTAGTTCAATAAGTGCCCCTGTCACCCCCCCCCAGTCTTTAACAACTTCCGGCACCTGTGTCCCCAATACACATCATTAAGAGGCTGTGCTGCTGCCCACATTTTCATTCTCAGGTGAATGTGAGGTAGAAACACTCAACATGTTTTAGGAGGAGGGAGGAACCCTACAAACTCACAAGGAGAACATGCAAATTCCATAAAGCATTGGCCAGAGGTCAAGATCAAACCTTGTACCTTGAGCATGGGAGGCAAAGAACTTAATCCCAGCACAACATACCAATAAGCCATCTAATCCAACAATCATCTCATCTACCTCTATCCTTAACAACTTAAATAAGCTAAAATGCTACCATGCCAATATGCAAAGCTTCTGTAATACATTCCCCCAAACATGCAAGCTTAGATGACTATAAAGTCTTCTGATAGCATAATAGTCACAGAAACCTGGCTTTAACCAGTCACAAAAAATGAACATATTCCGCTCCCAGGTTCTGACATACTTACATTGCACGGAAGAAGAAAAAAACAAGTGGAGTGGCAATAATATACAAAACAGCCTGAAAATAACACAATCTCATTTTATAAGCCCCATATTCAATATTACAGAACTAACCACCTCCTCTCTCAAAATGAGTCACCATAAGAAAATTGTTATGCTGGATGATACATCCTAGCACACAATAACATTTTAGCTCTTGAAGACATGCAATACTTGCTCACCCACCACATAAAAGCAGGAGTCAATTATTATGGGTGATGTAAATACAGAGTGGCTTACCCTAACCTCAAGCAATGCAACTAACAGTTTACAGCTCTACACATGCACACAGATTATCAAATCCCCAACTAAATTCAATAAAGCTACAAATAGGAAATCTATATTAGACTTGGTCCTAATGTCCTCACCCAAAAACTTACCCACTTATGGTACATCACTTCAAACAAATTAGCGACCACCTTCCTACAGATGCTTTCAGACACAGTAAGCATAACCACCACAAACACCATGAAGAGAAAAGAAAACCAGAAATCTGTTTCAACTTCCATATCAAAACCTTTAAAACTATCCCAGGCACTTGGAACATGTTAAAAGGCCTGTCACTACATGAGGCTGTTCATACATTCAATACTATCTTCTTGAATATCTTAAGCAGCTACACCCTGATAAAATCAAAAAGAGTAAAAACCAAACTTGTCCCATGGCTAAGGAAAAAAAAAACAAGACAGTCATGAAAATAAAAGATAAGGCTTGAAAAATTGGGACCACAATAACCTCCCCGAAAACCTCCAACAAAATAGACACCAAAGGAATCCAGCAAAAAAAAAAGAAAAAAAGAAAACCTTCCCCAAAAATGACAATAAACATATTACACCACATTTCACGACACAATTTAGCAAAATATTAAATTATTCTGGTACAAAGTGAGCAATCTCTGGCAAAGTTATCCAGCCAGCCTTGATTTCCTCCAAAACAATGTGAGCATAGCCGCTCTTTTCAACAAATTTTTTATCCAGTCAATTGCCTCACTTATAAAGCACCTACAAATCAGCCCACTCCACCTTATCTCCTAATCCTATACTCAAAATCAGCCCTTTACTCTCAAACTGTTACCAGTCTCAGTCATTAAGAAACATCTAGCTAAATTAAAACCTACCACCATAGCTCCAGATAATCTACCAACATATCTTAAAATTACAGCCAAATCCACTGTCTTATCCTATCTCTATTTTCATTAACCACTCCACTGAAGAAAATTATATTCCATAATTATGGAAAAAATGATTTGTAATATTTCTACACAAGGGTTGGCTATACACAGACCTAACTAACTACAGATCGATGGCTATACTTTCTCCTCTATCCAAACTTCTAGAAAAATGCATTCAAAAACATATAATAACTTGTGAAGGGCAGATCCTGCCTTTTGAACCTGGTTGACTTTTTCGAAACAGTCACTAGAGCCATTGATGAGGGCAAAGCAGTCCATACAGCCTACCTGGACTTGGCTAAAGCTTTCAACACAATACCCCACTCTGGCATCATAGACAAGCTCAACAGCTTAAATGTAAATCCATATGTCACAAGATGGGTGGCAAACTGGCTAAAGGATAGAACCCATAAAGTCAAAATCGCTGGAGCCATGTCAGACTCAAAGCCAGTCACAAATGGTGTCCCACAGGGCTCTGTCCTGGGACCCCTCTTGTTCGGCATTTATTTCTCAGATATGAAAGCAAACATGGGAGGGTCGTGGCTGACAAAGTTCGCAGATGACTGCAAACTAGGTGCCATAGTCGATACACCAGCTGACACATACATCCTACAGAAAGGCCTCACTGAAACGAACAACTGGTGCCAGAGTCATGGCTTTAAACTAAATGCCAAAAAATGTATAGTCATCCCCTTTGGAAAAAACAAAGTACCCACAAATTATCACATAGACAGTAACCCACTGAGTACGGAAAAAGTAATCAGACTTGGGGACCCAAGTCGATAGTGACCTCTCATTTGACACCCACGTTGCCAAAGTGGTTAGAAAGACTTCCTACCTTGCCCACCTTATCATGAAGGGATTCACATCCAGATCAAAGGAGATCATTGTACCACTATACTCCTCCCTTATCAGGCCCATGATTGAGTACAATGCCCCATTTGGTATGTACCTCACCCGGCACTTGCAACAGCTAGAGAGACCCCAAAAGTACCTCACCAAGAGGATCAAGGGTCTCCAACATATGTCATATGCTGCCAGACTAAAGAAACTCCAGCTCTATTCAGTAGCATACCGCCTGCTCAGAGGTGATCTGTGCCTGATGTACAAGGCCGTGTCCAATCAGGAATTGATGGAAATGCTCCACCTCAAAAAATCCAAATCCATCAGAACCACAAGAGCTAAAGATTTAAATCTCAGCACAAATATGAATAGGACATGCTGGAGGGACAGATTCATAACCCAGAGGCTTCCCATACTCTGGAACAGAATCCCAGTTCATGTTAGGCAGAGCCCCTCATTGACTCTCTTCAAGAGAAATCTTGACGAGTGGATGGGAGATCGTAGGTTTACCCCAGGGGTCATCTCTGTGTCACTACTAGACAGAGGCACAGTAAACTAATTCTATTATGTAAGGGGGTCTTCACTGTGTCACTACTAGACAGAGGCACAGTATTCTAAATCTATTCTGTACACTTTTATACCATTACATGGGGTGGCGAAAGCCACATCACTATGGCTAGGCTTATAAATGCCCCAGGGCAGATAGCCTAGTACCAAACTATGAAACTATGAAACTATGAAACTTACATCTCTGATAAAAGGATTCTCTCACACCTCCCACCTTTGCACTACTAAGATTCCCAGATAAAGTTAGTCAGTATAGAAACTCAGGTAACTTGATCTACACTTTATTCCTAGCTCCATCAAAAGCTTTTGATATGATCTGTCATCAAAAGCTATTGGGCAAACTATCCTCAATTGGTGTATCACAGCCCACAATAAACTGGCTGTCCAACTAACTTCTTAACAGACAGCAAGCCATTCAATGGCAACAAGAATTATTCCCCTTCCTACCCATTTCAACAACTGCCCCAAGGCTCTATTTTAGGCCCCTTACTTTTCAACCTATTTATTAATGAACTGCCCACAGCCATCAACTGTGCTTCACTCATATAATATGCAGATGACTCCATATTAATCTGTTCTGTTGAAAGACTATCCTCTCTCTTGAAGAACTGATGCATCAGTCCTTCCTGTTTGTCAAGGACTGGCTTGAATTTTCCGATCTCCTCTTAACCCCCCCCCCTCAAAAATAAAAAATAAAAAAAAGAAAAAACAGTTCTTCCAACAGTCTCCTTGTTAAATAACATCAAAAAATAATACCAAAATTGAACTATTACTTATACCAAACTTCTGGTACACTAACTTGACATACAATAATACTTTCTTCAAGTAACCCAGAAAACTCACAAGAAATTAGATGTTCACCACAGAATCAAGCCTCACCTCTCAGACACAACAAGGGTAAATATTGCTAGAGCTTAACTACGTCTTACTGTCCATACCGCTCCCTGTCGAACTGTGTTGTCAAAACTCAAGCAGTGCTGTCAAAATCTGAGCAGTGCTTTCAACACTTAAGTTTGCTGTCAGCCAGCCTTACAGAGCCCATCATTGCACAGCAATTAAAGAACTGCAATGGCTAAGAACTTTGAAACACACCCACACATTCACAGTTAGTAACAACTCACAAATTGGTTTATGCACCAGACAAACACCCAAACTTACATCAATTTGTCCAACAGTACTGTCCTAACAGACCCCTTCATTCCACAGATAAAGCAAAACTTACAATAACAAAATCAAAACATAAAGCAAGCAATTCCCTTTACTCCAGCTCCATTTAGAAAAAAAATGGAACAGCCTTCCCTCTGAATTAAGACAAATAGATAACCTATTATCATTCAAAACAGAACTAACCAAGGAAAAACAAAACTAACACAGAACTGACTATGCCCAGTTTCACCTCCAAGATATGTATCTTACCCATTCCACCCCCCCAACCCAACCCTTCTTCTTTATGTTAGCGCAACTAATCACTATCCTATTTTGTATACTTTCAGTACCCAAATATCTAATCAATATTTCCTTTGATTGTCAAGATGTGTGTGTTTCTTTGATAAATCAATAATAATAATTTGCATTTTTTTAATTGTTGGAGCTTTTCTCCCCAGGCCTACATTGAAATAGGGCACTGATGCCAGTAGAGCTTTCCAAGTAAACAAATAATAAATAAAATAAAATAAATAAACCCATGCCAGATTCTAAGAAGCATGCAACAAATTAAAAAAACACAGTTGTATTATATAAAAAGGAAATCTTATATATTTTATACATATGTATTATATAAAAAAGAAAAATCTTGATGATTGGAATGGAAATAGGAAATTCACCCCGGGGATCACTTCTGTGGCTCTGCTCGACAGTGGCACAGGAAAATAATTTTCTTGGGTGGCAAAAGCCAGGGTACCTTTTTGGCTGGGCTTGTATAGGCCCCAGGGCCGATAGCCTAGTACCTACCTATGATCCTATGAACCAATGAACCTAAATTGTTGCCTTCAGCAACAGTCCCGGGGATTCAATGAATTCCATGTAAGCTTAACTCAAAGCCTACATGGAGTTTACATGTTAGCATGATAAGCAGCAAAGCTAACTGTATATGCATTCTGTGCATCATGCTTACATAGATACAAGCATGATTTCATGTCTAGAAGCAGTGTTGCTGGCCAGGATACTGGGTAAACCAGCATAAACACATTCAGACAGGCAAATGTGTTTACTTAAGAGAAAGCTTGTTCTGTGAGATTGCAGGGGCAGCCACAATGACTAACAGACTGTAATGTAAGGCAATGAGTACATTTCTAACACATTTTGGGAAAGTGTAGTCAGTGCAAAGTACAGTACAGATATGTGTTAGGCATACTGAAATAAAGCTTTTGGTGTTGATCATCAAGGGTACATAGATTACATTATAAATACACTAGTCTGGGGAAGTGTGCCTATTGAAAAGGGCCACACACATGAATGGTAGGAATGAAGAAAGGTAAACATGACAAGTGAAACATGGTGATGTACACCAGAAAAGGGCATGTCAGTGCACATATACCCCAAAGAAAAGACAGCTGTAGCATGAAGAGTAATCACATGGGAAAATAATACAGTATGTACTGCTGTTTACACCTCCTGTGTGGGTATATTCATATCATCATACAGTTATTGTATATTATGTGACTGTCACACAAGGTCACATATCAATGGAAATGATTGGTTGTGATATAACCACCCTGACATGATCACTGAAGAGGGCATTTATCAAGAATGGTATATACAATAGGGGTTAAGTGCATATTGTGAAGATGTGCAAAATGAGTTGCTTGAATAGGAATACAATGTCAGCATATGTCACAACCAATTAGGGCACACAGCAACAGGCTCATGAATGACAGTAGACAGAATCACACACAATTATGGACAATATCAGAATAATGCCACTATTAATTGTGTCACTGACATAAAATATGTGATTGTAACTTCTTACATATGGTCTGCATGAACACAATTGTACAACTATATTGATTTGTCAGTAATCTATAAGGGGAATCATGCACACCTTCCTCAAAAATTACAACTTTTTGGATGTGTTAACACTGTTACACCTGTAGCTTAAATTATAAGTAATCCTGGCTAGTTGAGATATATATACATATATATATATATATATATATATATATACATATATGTATATATATATATATATATATATATATATATATATATATATATATATATATATATATATATATATATATATATATATATATATATATATATATATATATATGCCACAATCCACACTTACATGAATGTAACCCATCCCGTCAATGTTGTCAGTGACCTATGTATTTACTGGGTGACTGGGTGAATCACAGGAACATGCATCACACATATATCTTGTAAAACACCTTGAAGGAAAATCTGCACTGTCATCTCCTAATGGTTATGCATCATAAAGAATATGTATGTAGGAACAAAAAGATACGTGGAAGCTCACTGTGGCAAAAGTGAAACACTTGAGTAAATCATCTCTAGAAGATGTGTGGTGAAGTACATGCAAAAGGGTACATTGTACTAAATTATTGGTGTGATGAGGATTGAAAACAATGGGACTGTAATGTCATTTGATGTGAATGGTCTGCCCATACTCAGGATATGTGCTACATGAAAGGGATTTGTCACCACTGTGGGCACATGCTGTTGGAAGTTCCGCTCACTATCTACCTGAGTACCCAGGTCACATGCTACTTGGTTTGCTCATAGATGTGTGCTGCCTATATTGTAATTAGCTTGTATATTTGCTTTCATAAAGGAACTATTGACCATTTTTGTTCATCTACTGTGTCTCCATGGCTCTAGCAACAATCCTTTGTCTGTGTGTTAATACTTTCTTTAGTATATCAATAGCGTTTTTGGATTAAATGGTTGTCCACAATTTGCAGTCATCCACAAAGCTGGTTTGACAAAGGATACGTAAGTTTGTCTTGACTTATGAGACATAAATACTGAACAGAAAAGGACTTAGTACAGAACCCTGAATTATGGACTTGGTAACTGGAGTCTAGTTAGGGGTGACTTGACACACTTTGACACTATGTGCCCTGTATGTGATCTTCCTTGTCTACCCATTTGGTGATATAGGTGTTGATGCCCACTTGAGACAGTTTCTCTGTAATACCTAAGTGTGGATGTGTGTCAAATGCCTTGGCCAGGTCAAGTTATGTGGGTTGACAGTCTTTTCATCATGCATGCTTTTGGTGATTTTCTTGAAGACATCAAACAGATTTAACAGACATGATGTAGCCTTAGCAAATCAAGCTTAGGTTTGGTACACAATCAGGAGATTACCTGTGTCCTATTTGATAATGTCCATGATGAGTTGTTGGTCTGCCTCACAGATGAGGAGAGTTGGGATAATAGGTTTATAAGTCCCTGCACCAGGTGATGATCCCCCCTTGTTCAGATGGGTGACTTTTGCAAGAACATAAACTGTCTAGAGCCTGTGTTTAAATAAGGATCCAACTGTGTCTGTTAGGTCAGATTTTAAGTCACGCTGCAGGCAACATGGAATATTGTCAGAGCCCATTGATTCTGTGTTTTTAGCTTTAGAGAGTGCAAAGATGAGCTGGTCTCCTAAGAAAATAAACTGAATAATGTTGCATGTATACTTTGGCTGATGGTCAGTGGCAACAGGTGGGTGAAGTGTGAGACAAACTGTCAGCTAGAAGATTGTCTGTTTTCTCTGGTTAAGTATGGCTGGTGGTATCCAAAAACGGCTCTGTGCTTAAATTGGTGTTCCCCTTAACATTTAACACTTATTTAAATAAATGATTTGTAACAATGTCTCCAAATACAACCTTGATTATGCATCACATGCCACATAGTGGCACTGTTCACACAGTCATACAAGTCCAGCAGTATTATGTAATTACATCAATTGTATGACATATGCCTATACATTTTTTCATTGGAAAGTTGTGTTTGAGTGGCCTGATACCATATAAGGAAACATAACAAATGAGATGGTTGTGGCTCATGCAGAACATTTAATGGCACACATGCTAATAGTCACACAATGGTGACCACCTCAATAATCCTTGGGAATAGCAACACAATTATGCATATAATGAATTATTCAAGGCTGCAATTGAATCAAAACATATGATAGTTTGGTGTATATCACAGCATTACAAAATGTGGATGAAACTAGACATATGGGCCCATGTAATCAGTATGAATTTATATCTATGTATGTCACAACACATTTAATAATGGGAGGTAGACACATACACACCTGTGGCATACTGCAAGTGTCACTGTAATGGTTGAATGAGAAATGGCTAGAATGTTGATCTGCTCCACTACAAAAACACATGTCTTACTAAGCCAGCAATATACATAGTATCATCCCATGTCAACAGTTCTCAGGAGGTATATTACTACAGCTGTTATGGAAGGAACATGTAATGAAATGGCAGCAGTGGCCATCAATATATTACCTCACATCACACCTTGTAAAACCATCTTGTAGGCCTATTATACATACACACCTCAACACAGCACATGTTGATAACAGCAACATTGACATGTGAAATGCTCATAAGGTCATAGGACATTGCTAAACTAACAGCCAACATCACATAAAATCTTATACATTATTATAACATTTTAACCAAACTCTATATATTTATATTATGGGAGCTAGAAAGGCTATGTGTGTATGTGTGTATTTGTTTCATTCCATTACACAGTGGCTCTTTCCATATGTGATATGTTCACCCCATGACAGAATTAGTAATTACTCATCCAGTGATCTGGAGGTGGCTTACATTGGCTACAGTGAGGTTAGAATCTATACCTATCTAGCTACACAAGCTAGAAAACTCGGTATTTAATGCTCACGCCACAGCACATGTCTGACTTTTATATTGCTGCTGGACAATTTATAGTGAACAACATCATCATTTCATGTTTGAGAGAAGATGTTCAGAGGCCTGTATGAAATGGATGTGTAGGCATATATGGCTATCAAAATACCTGTTCTCAATCAGACTGGATTGCTGATTGTAAAATACAGACTTATGCTCTTCTGACTAGACACACACACACACACACACACACACACACACACACACACACACACACACACACACACGCACACACACACACACACACACACACACACACACACACACACACACACACACACAATCACCAGTTGACTGCAGTGAGATTAAAAACCCTTCCTAACTGGTTACACAAGCTAGAGAACTTAGTACTCAATACAACCATCATGGCACAAGGCTGATTTTTACACTGCTGCTGGACAATTTATAGTGGATGACATCATCACTGGATGTTTGATAATAGATATTGGAAGGCTTGTATGAACTGACTATGTAGGCATGTATGACTGTCAAAATATTTATTCTCTATGGAACTGGATTGTTGACAGTAGGATACAGACTTATGCTATTTTGACTACACACACAAACACACACACACACACACACACACACACACACACACACACACACACACACACACACACACACACACACACACACACACATGATTCCCTATCAGAAGCCTGAAACACTATAAGCTTGAAAATCAAAATCCTGAAACCAAAAGCCTGAAAATTCAAAATCCCGAAAACCCAAAATCCTGAAACTCAAAATCCTGAAAACACAAAATGGACATACTGACGTCATTGTGGCTTTGCTATTGTTAGCCCTGTGGTGTTAGGTCATGCGTTGGGTTCAGGTGAGTGTGCGGTTGGTTTTATGTTAGGATTAGGGGCGGTTTACATGAGTTAGGGTTAGGGCGCAGGTTAGGCATGTATGCAATAGTGACAAGTATTGGGGTTAGGGGCGGTTTAAGTGAGTTAGGGTTAGGGCGCGGGTCAGGTGAGTGTGCGATATTGACGGACCTTAGGGTTAGGGTTAGGGTCAGGGTCAGTTGGTAGATATTAGTGTCTTTATAGTGACATATTAGCATTATTTGGTTTCAGGATTTTGATTTTCAAGCTTAAAGTGTTTCAGGCTTCTGATAGGGAACCACACACACACACACACACACACACACACACACACACACACACACACACACACACACACACACACTCACACAAATACACACACACACATGCATACACACACGTACACACACACACACAAACACACGCACACACGCACACACACACACACGCACGCACACTCACACACACACACATTGACTGCAGTGAGATTAGAACCCCTACCTAAAAAGTTACACAAGCAAGAGAAAGTGCAGTTGTGTACACTTACCATAAATGTAGATGTTTGAGTGTATTCACTGTTGCAGTCATCACATTTGGGTTATCTGATTGCAGTAGCCCTCAGTCGGCCCAATTATCAAAGTCTTGGGTCCTGCATTGTTTGCTGTCTCATCTTCCATTACGTCAGGTAGTCAGGGGTATAAAGCATGCAGCCGATGCTATTACATCAGTTATTCTTGCCCCAGATGTCAGGTGCCCCCATAATGGGAAGCAATTATGCACAAGGTTACACCTCCAACAAAAAAGCAAATACTCCAAAAATGTTTAAGCATAATAAACAAGAATAGAGGTATAGTCAATAGAAGTCAGGGGGCTGAAGGGAGGGTAATCAGGACTGCAACAGTGAATACACTCGAACATCTGCATTTATGGTAAGTGTACACAACTGAACTATGTTCTTCATGTTTCACTGTTGCAGTCATCACATTTGGGTGGATTCCCAAAGCTAAGGGTGAGAAGAGGAAATTAGATAGCATTAGGACCAGCTATAAGGCCCTGCAAGACTGCAGTGGCAAATCCAGCTCTGGATTTAGAAAAAAATTGGCAAGTGGTAGTGCTTGGTGAAGGTATGTACAGAACTCAAGGTAGCAGCTTCTAGGATATCCCTGGTAGGCACACCTCTGAGAAAGGCTGTAGAGGTAGATGCAGCCCTGGTTGAATGTGGTCTTATCCCCTGTGGGGTAGGATTTCCATGATGCTTATAGCAGTAATGAATGCAATGGCCTATCCATTTAGAAATGGTTTGCTTTGAAATGGCCTTCCCCTCTGACCCTGCAGCAAATACAACTAGCAGCTGTTCAGATTTCCTGAGAGGCTTAGTTCTGTCCAAGTAAAATCTAAGTTGACTGTGCACATCCAAGGAGTGCAGTATTCATTCCCCTTTGTTCTGTGGATCAGAAAAGAAGGTTGGCAAATGAATGGACTGATTAAGGGCCACACTGGATACCACCTTGGGCATGAAGGAGGGATTGCTCCTAAGGAACACCCTATCAGCATGAAAGATGATGAAAGGCTCCACTGCCATGAGGGCCTGTAATTCAGATACCCTTCTTGCTGAAGTGATGGCTAGAAGGAAGGCTGTTTTCCAAGAAAGGAATTTCAACTCTGCATTTGTAGCTGGCTCAAAGGGAGGTAGAGTGAGCTTTTCTAATAGAAAGTTAAGGTCCCAGGCTGGAGTAGAGACTCTCCTGGGTGGTTTATGTTTTTGGCCCCTCTGAGGAATTGCTTCAGCAATGGATGAGAGAAGAGGGGTGGTTCTGTATTGTAATGAGCTGAAGTGGCTGAGGCATGAATTTTGATGGAGGAAAAGGAAAGGCCCTTGTGAAGCATCTCAGTTAAGTATTAAATAATATGGGGTAAATTGGGCACTGCTGTGCCCATCCCCTGAGTTTGGCTCCAGGAACAGAATCTTTTCCATTTTTCAGCATAGGAGTTTCTAGTACTAGGCCTCCTTGCCTCCTGGATGACACCCATCACTTGCTTACTGAGGTATGATAACGGATAGATGAGGTAATTAGCCAGGCTGCCAGGTTCAGGGTTTGAAGCCATGGGTGCAGAATCTGGCCCCCCTGTTGGGACAGCAGAGCAGGGGTCTGAGGCAGGTGCCATGGTGCCAGCAGTGACACACTGCACAAGAGGGGGTACCAGTGTTGGTGTGGCCAGTCTGGTGCAATCAGTATTGTCCTTGGTTTGTCCTGTTTGATCTTTAGTAGTACCTTGGAGAGGAGATGCAGATGGGGAAAGGCATACACTGATAGGTTTTTCCAGGTGAAGGACAGGGCATCCACTTTCCAAGCTTGTTTGTGGGAGTACTTGTGCAGAATTTGTCCAATTGGTAGTTTTGGGGGGAGGCAAACAGGTCTATCTCTGGGATCCCCCATATGTTTCTCAACATGTTGAATATCTTTGGTTCCAGTTTCCACTCATGTGGGTCCATGAGATTTCTGCTGTGGTCATCTGCCAGTGTATTTAGCTTTCCTGGCAGGAATTGAGCCTGTAGGTGCACTTGGTAGCTCAAGGCTGTGTTCCAGAGAGCCATGGCTAGTCTGCAGAGAGGGTATGAATGGGTTCCCCCTGCTTGTTTATATACCACATAACAGTGGTGTTGTCCGTCTTTACCAATAATTGTCCTGGAAAAATCTAGCCCTTGAAGGCTGTCAGACCATTCTGTACAGCTATCATTTCTTTTTGATTGATATGCAAGTGCATTTGATTTGGGTTCCATTTGCCTTGAATGCTCTGCCCTGCCAAGTGAGCCTCCCATACATAGTCTTATGCATCTGTTGTTAGGGTTTGGGCGGCAGGGGTAGAGTGAATGGCAGCCCCTTGTTTTGATGGCAGGCCTCTGCCCACAAAGGAACTTTATCTGTAGACAAGGTATGATAGGAATCCTTGATTCTAGATCCTGAGAATGTTGACACCAAAGGCTTTTTAGATACCATTGTAGTTTCCTCATATGCAGTCTTGCATATGGAATTAGTAGAATGCAAGAGGCCATGAACATCAGGGCTTGCAGTATTTTCCTTGCAGATAGCTGGGTCTTGGTGGCCAGTAGTTTGAAGTAGACTGTCAATTGAATTTATTTCTCTGGTGTGAGGTAGGCCATCTGGGAAGTTGTATTCAAGCTTGCTCCCAGGAATACATTTTGTTGACAGGGTACAATATATGGTTTATTTTCATTTATTGTGTACCCTAGAGATGTTAACAATCTCTTTACAAATGTCAGATAATTTAATAGTATGTCCTGGCTTTCTGCCTGAATTAGACAATCATACAGGTATGGGTATATTTGAATATTTCTTTCCTGCAAAATGCAATGACTGGAACTAGACACTTTGTGAATATTCTGGGTGTAGTAGATAAGCTAAAGGGTAGTGCAGAGAACTGATAGTGCATGTAGCCTGCTTTATGCAAGATTCCCTTATTGGGATGTGCAGGTAGGCTTGCTTTAAATCCAGTGTTGCCAACCAGGCATCTTTGCCTACCATGGGAAGCAGCTGATGAAGAGTTAGCATCTTGAATTTTGGGATTACCAAAAATGTGTTTAAGATGGAAAGGTCCAGGATAGGATGCCAGGAATTGTCTTTTCTGGGTACCAGGAAAAGTCTTGAGTAGAAACCTTGTCCCCATTCTTCTTCTGGGGCAGGTTGAATAGCCCTGATGCTTAAAAGAGAGAGCGGACTTTTGAGCATCTGCCCACTGATTTGGGGGTAGGTCTGGCCAACCATTTGGGGTTGGTAAGGAGTGGAAGTGGAATCTGTATCCTTGGGAAACTATATTTAAAACCTATTTGTCCTGAGTAATGAGTTCCCAATTTTTTGCATGCAGGGCAATCTTTCCCCCTAATGGAACAGTCAGTTGAGCAGGGCTTGAAAGGTTTAAAGTTAAGTCATTGAGACAGTTTACCATGGTGGGGGGGGGTCTTAGTACTCCCTGCTTTGGAAGTGGGAGCCCCCCACTGCTAAGGCCTGTGTGTACCCTGGGACTGAAGCCTGGGTGTTCTGCTGGTTCTGGGTTTGGACTGAGAAGGTCTGGAAGAGGCAGGAAAGGACCAATTCTTAGAGGGCCAATGCCTACTAAATCTGGGAGGCTGTACTTGCAGGAAATCTTTAACAGTTTGCATAGATTCAGGTTTCCTCCATCTTTTTAAGTACTTCTTCTGCTTTGTTGTCAAACAGGCGGTCTTGGTTTAAGGGCGCATCCAGTAATTTAGCTATAACATGATCTGGCAAAGATTGCTCCTTAAGCCAGGCATGTCTTCTAAGTACAGACCCAGTGACAGCAGCCTTGCAAGATGCCTCTAATGAATCAAAACCACATTGCAAAGTATGTTTTCCAAATTGTTTAGCAGAATGTATTAAATCCTGTAAATCTTTATTTTCAGCACAGTCAGGAATCAACATCATTTTCTGTTTAAGCAATCCAATAATATGCTGCTGATATTTTAACATATGAAACTGGCAATTTAAGGCCCTAATGGCCAAGGTTACAGAAGTGTATACCTTCTTACCCCATCTATCCAGCACCCTGGAATCTCTATCAGCAGACGGGGTAGGATTTATGGCAGTAGTAGCCTTGATACCCTTGGGTCCCTGTGAAATAGTCTCAGGATCTGCAGTAGGATTTTTAAAGAGGAACTTGTGAAAGTCAGAACCCTGTAATACTTATCAGGTTTTCTGGGAGCAGGAGGTAAAGAGTCAGGTGCCAGGCTAGATTCCGAGAAGGCATCATCTACAATGTCCAGTACAGGAGGGATAGCTAAAGGCCTGTGTTGAGGCAGGAGTAAGAAATCCCTAAGCCTCTTTTTGGAGTCAGAGTAATCCTGGCTTTCCCAGCAAAAATGCTCCCAAAGAGTATGCAAGGTTTCACCAAAAGAAAACTTTAGAGGGGAAGCAGAGGGAAAAGAGTCCTCTGCATCAGAATCCTCATAGGTAGATAAGGGTAAATCCTGGTCATCAGAGGAAACAGAAATTTCAGAGTCCTAATCAGAAGAATCAGAAGGTTTCCCCTGATTAGAGTAATAAGGTCTTCAGCCATTCTTATCATTTGTTTTTTAGGCATAGTGGCCTGACCATGCGGTCTGGGCATTGGTTTTCTAGGTATGGATCGAGTTTTAGGCCTTGAAGAAGAAGATGTCATCGGTTTAATGCGCAAGTCAGTAGGCCTGAATACACCCTCAGAAGCTGGTGCCTGCACAGTGACTCCGGACCCATCCAAGGTAGAGACATCCACAGGTTCCACAGTCGAAAAGAAGCATCTCACGGCATACTGAATTCCTTTCAGTAGAGGTCTGTGAATCTGAATTAGCGGGTATCAGGGGCTATGAAAGTGCCTCACTGAGTACCGGTGAACTGGTGACTAGCTTAGGAGAAGCATTGTCGACAGCTTTGGTCCTATGCGGTCTGTCTCTGTCTTTATCTTTGCATTTTTTTGGAATGTTGGTAGTCAGGTGGCTTACTGAAGCCATTTCTGGATAATTGAACTGAGTACCAAAATATTTAGAAGTGTAAATAAACCAACAATGAATAGTTTGATGTTTGAATAAAGCATAAAACCGACAGAGAGGTACGTCATGGTCTGGGCCTAAGCAAGGAATGCAGTATGAATGAAAATCTTTATGAGGTATTTGCTTTCCACAAGAAATACAATTGTTAACTTTTACTGACATCTGTTTAGAGCAAGAAGAAAGTTCCCCAATGGGGTACTCAGCTTAGTTGAAGACTTCAGTTTTGAAACTCGAAAATGAAAATTTCAGGAGTCAGCCGACCGGCACTTGTAAGCTGCTTCTGCTTCGGGCAATGCACGGTAAGAAAGGCTGATGTAATGGCATTGGCTGCATGCTTTATACCCCTGACTGAGGACTACTGCAAGCAGATAAGCAAATAACCCAAATGTGATGACTGCAACAGTGAAACTTGAAGAACATCTCTGTACTTAAAATAAGCACCACTGCACAAGTCTGACTTTTACACTTCTGCTGGCAAACACTTATCAGAGACAACCATCACATTATATTGATGTTTGGGAGAAGATGTTGGGAGGCCTGTATTAAATGCTGGGTAGGCAATAGGCATTGTAAAAAATATGGTTTCTTATTGATGATAGAATAGTAGGAGTATATATACAGATACTCACTACAGACTTACACAGAAAAACATTAAGAGATACACAGCATATGTGATGGCACTTACAAATATACCCATTATCTATACCTGAGTATGGTTTTCTTGCATCATACTAGTGAATTGCCTTTAATGCCATGGTCATTATATGATACTACATCGTGATTCTGTATGATGTGGTGTACATATATATGTGGTGTGCAAAGTGTTGTGTTTCCATTTTCCTGTTATAGTTTTCCTGTCCTGTTTTGTGAAAGCTGTTTCAATGTGCTAGAGAAGAACATGTACATATGCAAAGAGATTCTTGCAGCTGTGCATTATACATTGCTGCACACATTGCACACTTATTGTCACACGCAGGCACACACATGATTTATGATCAGTATGGATGCAATATCATGATCGATATGTGTGATGAATAGATGAATGTATGTAACAGATAAAAGACCAATTTGACATTTTAATGTTTTAAAAAAGCTATAAGAGATTTAACAGATGTAATTATTACTGTTTATTTATTTAGATGAATTGACACAGTTGTAACTATTAAACATATCCATTTTTTTCTGTGTGGTGTAAACTATGGCATATATGTCTGTGAGTGTGTGTGTTTCATTATGTAACATATACTTTCTTTGTGGTTTGTCTTACATGGATTATTATATACGAAGAGTAACTAAGCAGTAACACTATACATTAATCAACTTAATTTTAATAGAGTAAACAAGCAAATGGTTGCCAAATTGGTTTCAGTTGGTTTCACATGTGATATACGTAAGTGGGCCTGAACTAAAGACTATGCTATTTGCACAGGCCATGGCAGAAATAATTACTACATACTGCCTGTGATCATAAGTTTATGACATCTTATACTATAAATAAGTTACCCCATTTAGGTTGAGTTACCGAATTTAACATGAGATTCAGGACTATTTTAGATGTTGAGAAATATTAGAAAGTTCTATTGGTTCACCTTCTTCTGCACAAACACGCTAAGGGGAGAGCCATGGCAGTCAGCACTTTGGACAGTACTGATTGTATGAAAAACACCTACTGCCTACCTGTCTCAGTGGCAGCAGGTGTAACAGCAATGAGCTCTTATTTTCAGCACAAATGATACAGGGTTCAAATCCAGCTCAATCTAATTTTTTTAAATATGTATTCAGGATTGCATTAAATAATTAGATGCAATAATTTTTGCAAATGTGAGAGGAAATTATTACAGTGAAGTAATGCAGAAAAAATAATACTACTCAGTTGATTTATGTCAGTAGTACACATGCAGATTTGTATATTGATGCATTCATCAGTCTAAATAAATATAGGAAATATTTAAAATTAATGACTTTGTTCTGCTTTAACTGAATGTTTCCTAAGCATAGTGGGTTTAAGAAGCATTCTATGGAGGTAACCACCATATTGCCATAAGCATGAAGAGCCAATGACCGTCATTCAGCATTGGTGTGTGATGCCAAACACTGCGTAAATGCAGAGGATAAAAAGTGAAGGGCTTCATTAGGGATTTAATATTTATGTTTGTGGTGTGTGACTCTAATTTTTTGACAAGACTAAAGGTGTGAAAAATGGGGTAGATAGGAAAGTGGTGAAATGCAGGACAAGCAGGGGAAAGAACAAAGGGGAACCAATATAGGAATGTTCAAGAGGGAATCACAAAAGAACCATAGCTTTCTATTTCTTCAACAGTGTAAAATGAACTTGGATAGAATATTAGATGACTTTGTACTGTCGCCTCAACAAAGGTGGGTAACAACAATACAGTGTGTCAAGAAGAACATGTGCAAAGTGGAGAGGTATGTATGGAAATATATTTTTTGTGGGACAGGTGCCCATTTTTTTTATTTAATTTCAGTAAGAGAGGAATGTTGGGTAAGGGATGTAGGTATGTCATTGGTTGTTGATGAAGTGGTTGCAGACAAACAAGACAAACAAAACAGAAACAGGGATGGTGATGGACATAAAAGGTTGGGGGACACCATGATTGGGTATTGGGAGGGGACATCAGATGCCTATGCCTGTCAAGCACAGGGACAGTGAGAATTTAGTCCTCACCCTTAGAACTTTAAGCACTGGCCCCTTTCTCAGCTTGCTGTTGGAGTGCGTGATGTATATTTTCCCAGCATTTCAGCCAGCATCTTCTCCATCCGGCTGAGGCATGTACCAATGGTACTTTCCAAAACCTTATGCACCATACCTGGCAACTCCTATCAGGTGACAAAATCACTACCTCTCCCAGTAAGCCTGGAGGGTATCAGTGCACCAGCTGCCAGAGTAATGCAACCTAATGTTGACATCCCAGGTACTGTATGGGTTGCAGAGGCAGTACTGCCAAGATGGGTCCCAGATGTGCTGGCCATTGGTGCAGCAGCCATTCAAGGGGTGGCAGACTGAGCCACACTGATTGGCCTACCTTTCCGTGCTGGAAATCATTTTGTCATTTGTCAGAAATGGACAACATCAGAATTCTTCTTTTATCTGTGATGTACTCTAAGACATGCTTATATGCATATATAGGTAATTTTGTATCATTGTCCTTTAAAGGTATGATAAAAATGGCATGACAATGCAAAACAGTTTTCAGCAAAGGTGGGATGGTTTGGCTATTAGTAAACAAAAATGGGAATTCTGTGCTGTTCACTTCCATTTAAAAGCTCGCTACAGTTACATCTTCACTTTTTTTAAGTGCATCCTGGGTGACACACCCAGTGCAGGTGTAGTTGTCTGAATTGCTGTTCTGTCTTCCTTCTCCCTCACACTAATCATTCACAGTTGCAATCCATTAGCAACTAACACTGAGGTAGTGCCTACACTATGTTTACACCAGCTACACAAATGCAAACGTTTGGGATTCAGCAATTCTAATGAGTTCACACATCATTTGCATATTCATCATGCTCAGAAGCCAGAATCTACACTAAAAAAAGGTAACCGTGTAGCTAGGGAACATGTGGGTAAGCAGACTTGTGTATTTGGAGAAGACATGGTGATTGCTATTCATTTTGATTTATATGCAGAAAAGCTTCTGATCTTACTAAGGTATGGTCATATTTTTGAAATACATTCTAGATTTGTTAACATGTTACAAATTTTTATATACATGCATTAGAAAATGGAACATTCATCTGTATGCATTTCTTATACTTCACTGTTGGCATAGGCATTTTGGGGAGGCATTCTTTTTTCAGACAGACAGCCTATTAACTTTTGTCTCAAGTGTCATTACTAAAACTGAGTTATCTTACAATATTATTATGTTATTTCAGGGAAATGTAATGTACTATACCGCCAATGATACAGTGGTGTCATGGTTTTAAGATGACTCATAGAGTGCTGGTTACAATGAGAGTTGGCTGGCAATCATATAAAAGTGCCTTTTCTGTTTAAAATGTGGACGCATGCTTTGAGAATTGTGTTAAAAGCATAGATAACAATTGAATTATGTGGTATTCTTTGCTATGTTCAGACTTTTCATTTGCTTGTTTTTTTTGGGGGGTGGGGAGGAGTGGGAGAGGCAAGTACCATCTGTGTGTTGCCACAATAAAAGTTGTATGTGTTTAAAGAGGTTTGCTCTTGAAATTGTGTAGTCATCCTATTTCCATGGTAAACAATGCATTACTAAAGTGGTATTCATTTTTTGCAGCAAACATTGGATTTTGTGTCAGTGTGATATAGTACAAACCACATAACCTTCAGTTTTAATTACGGAAATGTGTGTCTCCACTGCTTAATGTTGATATATATATATATATATATATATATATATATATATATATATATATATATATATATATATATATATATACATATATAAATATAAATATTGATATATGTGTGTGTATGAGTAGGAATTTATTTATATGATATTTATGTGTTGTATCTTTCTGTGTTCTATGTCACATAGGATTAAAGCACCTAAGTGTACAAATCTACAAAAACCCCCTTTCGGTGAACCTGAAAACGATGTCATAGTGCAGGCATTCAGGTGCCATCGTGCCTTTCAGCTTGAGGGTAGACATGAGGGGATTCACTTCATAATCTCAAAATACTGAAATCTTAAATTTCAGTCTCTCTGAAGCCGAAAATCCATAAAGCCGAAACCTCATAAGCGAGAAATTTAAAATTGCAACTTCTATACAAAACATACCGCACACACAGACACAAACGTATACCTCCCTACACATACACAAATACAAACACCTACCCGAAATACAAGCAGGGGGGCAAGCCCCCTGCACCCCCACACCCCCTACTTAAATATACTAACTCCGAGGTCGCACTACACAGATAAACACACAAAACACCACTACACAAGCTACATTCCTCTTGCGCACATACATCACACTAACAAAACACACAGACACACACTAAAGCCCCTACCCAAAACCAGTTAAACACAAATACTTACCTACATCTCTAACCATCCACTCACACACCCCAACACCAGAACCACTAATTCAAAATCTCCGAACTTTGGGATTTTGAAGTTCGTGCTTCTGGGATTTCGGTATTCTGTACTTTCGCCTTTCTAGTCTCGAGCTACTAAAATTCGGGATTTCAGTAGTTTGAGATTCTTAAGGGAACCCACATGGGGATATGGCTGACAGAATGTAGATTTGAAATGAGATAGTCAATGATTTGAATGCAGTGGGGGGTGCACCAGAACTTATGATCAGGTGCATCATAGGGGCACTGATATAATTTCATCAGCTTGGAGGAAAGCAGCTGCAGTTGTCCATGAACAGCTGGATATGGCGAGGGTGGCCTGCTACAGAGAGAGCCACCACTTACACCAAATGAAGAGTTATGGTACACTGCCAGAGATCCAGAGGGCTCAGTGGAAACTGCAAACCAATATGTGATTGCTGTCAGTGCTGGTGTTTCGGGGAGGACAAGTATATACCAGGAGGAGGCTCCAGGTAAGCTTAAGTATGTCAAAGTGTAAGAGATGGTTGTATAGTTAATACAGAAAAAATTAACTAATACCTCATGGTCTATTTGTTTAATTTGTGTTTTTTTGGATTAACTTTTTGATAATTTAAAATACTTAATGGTATGTTTTTGTTTATTACACATGGGCTTTGGGAGGATGTGTCAACCAGGTTTCAGTTAAAATTATAGTTAACAGACATATAGGCAAAAATTGCTGATTCACTGTCCCCCTGTGTTATTGCAGTTGTGATAATTGCATCCTTACCTTGCTTCATTTCTTCCGGGACCATCCTCCCTACCAAGCGTGGAGTCATCTGCACATGGTAAACCAAATATTTTTATTTGATTATTGATGAAAATTTGTCAGAGATATGCATTTACTGTATGTGTGAGGTGGGTCTAATAAGTGTTGTGTGTATTGCTGTACCATCTGTGATAATGAGACCAGTATTAAATTGTTAACATATAAATTGTTTTAAATATTAAGTGTAGGCATTAATTTCTTTCATGTTGCTTATTATCAAAGGTGATCCTGACAGTGGAAGTGTATGAATCTTACCAGATTATCAACAGACAAAGATGATGATGGTGGCCAAACACAGGCACAGTTGGGGGTGCAGAGGTTGAATCTGACACTGAGGTTGACATTCAGCCAACTACTGTATTTTCCTTGGACACAGTCAGTAGGCCTATGCATACATATTCCACTGGGCCCTCAGATATCAACAGGTGGAAAGTGACATACTTGATCAGGGTAGTGTGGTTACTGCGGCTTCAGTACCAGTTGACTCCAGCCATAGCCAAAGTATGGGCGAGGTGACATGCAGGAGGGGGTTGTTAGGGGAGGTCAGCTGTCAACTGTCAACCTGATCCTGGTGTCTGATTTCATGCCACTTCATGTATGTTTAGGGTCATCATGAAGGTGCAGGCATGTTCCACTAGGGTCTCTGATAACATGCTTAGGGCTATAGATGTGGCACAGGCAGACATGCATGACTGTCTCTGCCATGTGGCCAATTCAGTGGCGTAAATGAATTAGACAATGGAATGGGCAGTGTCTGTGATGGATCATCTACTGGGAGGAGGACAGCATCCATGTGGACATAGGTCAGCAGTATCATTTGATATTAACCAACATGGCCATGCCCAATCACGTTCCCATAGTGGCACTACTTCCACTGCTCCATCGGTGTTTGAGGTGTCCACACCCTGATAAGCCATAGCGTCATAGTTCTGGGTGTACTCGTGAGGACAGTTCATCCAGCAGATATCAGTCAGGTTCAGGTAGCAGCAGCACATCTGACCATGGACATGGATGTGCCAGTACAACTCCTGGTAGAGCCAGTTCTGACAGTCAGGGGTGACTACAATGCATCTATATTACATAATCGAACTTTTAGAAGTTTGAACGTCATATGATCGAACTTTTAAAAGTTTGAAAATGTAATAAAAAAAAATAAACCAAAGAAAAAAACTACCTGAACTGTTTAAGCAGGGGAGAAAGCACCCCTGCACCCCCCCATGTCCGAGATTGCACTACAGTGCAGAAAAGGGAAATCTTCCCATTCTGCACTGTACGGAGATCTCCGTTGAAACATTCAAACTTTTAAAATTTGATCATATGGTGTCGACCATATGATGTTTGAACTTTTAAAAGTTCGACAACATGATATAGACCCACTACAATGAACTGTTATCTCTACCATCCATGGCTCACACTTGTCCAACAGTCCAGGGTGCAGAGCTTGCACAAAGCCTAGCTGTGTTCTTGCAGACATTCACACACCAATTTCACCATGAATGCCCATACAGATACACACACATAACAGGTACATGGGTCATTTGTGAGACTTAAAGCTTATTCTGTCTCAGTGGCCATTTGATGCTTTATCAAAATTTCTGCCTGCCTGTCTTTCTTACTCACACATACTCACTACCTTTTGTGTCAGCCTTGCCCCCCCCCCCAAACAACACTATGTGCAAATAATGGTAATTGTGTCATATCCTTGTTTCTATCTTTTGGATTCAGGGAAACATAAGTCTTTTGTTTGATGCACAGAGTGCATAGCTGACTGAGTGCTTAGTATGTATGTGTTTGTGATGCTTTTTTTAAAATTATATTGCTTACTACATGATTTTGTAATGTGTGTATCTTTGATGCATGAGGCCTATTAGTTGATAGTGAACACATATGTTTATATAAGTCAGTGCTGTTACATACTGATGCTATTGCTATACAAATTTCCCACCTTCTAGTTAGTTATATTAGCAAGTAAAATTATACAAGAATCTGCCATTCATTTGTACTATTAGCCATTTATTTTCCTATTCCAAGTTCAATACTTTCCTTGATAGTCTGGCAGTTACAAATGTTTTAAATCAGGGCTGACTCTGTGTGATACTAGCAGTATCCATTACATGGGTAAGTAAAGGTTGTGAGCGTTGCCTGGCATCCATTTTACTGTATGTATGTATGTGTATAGGATGACAGGTTTACCCCCGTAGTTGGTGAGCATGTGTGCTATCTGTTGCCTCTTAGCCAGGGTGAGGGTATATAGTACACATTTATATCTACCTACACCCACAGTGTATGGGGATTCCCACGCTGACTCCTCACCTGGATGTGGCTGTGGTGACTGTCACTCTCCTACTCTGGACACAGTAGAAGAGTCTTCATAGGTTCTGTTCAAGCAGCTTTATTTTATACAAGCACATTACAATAGAAGTTTAGTGACTCTAACTTATGTAACATACAAACTAACTGCTGTAATCATACATGCTTACTCTCTGGCTGCACTCTCAAAATGGCACTGGGAATAGCACGTGCTTTACATTTATACGTGCACGCTCAGTCTTTGATGTGCTTCTTAAAGATACAGCACATAGCATGTGCTCTCTGTCTATATCCTCCCTCTTGTGCTTAACATTTATACGTGCACACTCAGTCTTTGATGTGCTTCTTAAAGATACAGCACATTGTACATCCTCCCTCTTGAAAACATAACATGCAATGTTATGAAACTTTTAGCATGCAGCTATCACAAACAATTATCAGTCATGCATTTATACAAGATATTATACAGTACATATATACATGGTTAAGTCCATGCTGCTACATATTTCACACTGGGCTTAGATACTCATCCATAATGTGTGACATAAAACTGGGAGTTGGACTTAATTATTGGGGCTGTCTCTGAAAAATGTTCGATCACTGATTTACTTGGAACATCTTCAGGAATGTAATCAGAGGTAGGAACACTCTCTGGGATGGAAACATTTGGTTCACTCTGAGATTTAGAGTCTAATTCACTATAACAATATTATGATGATTCTGGTACAGGTAACAGATGTTTAGAGTTTTGCATGTACTGCATACCTTTCGAGTCTATAAGGTAGGATCTTCATTCAGGACATTTGCCAATAACTTAACCTATGAGGTAGAAATCTTTTTCTGCTTGAAGTCTGGCCATTTCTCCTCCCCTTAATGGAGAAAGAAGTTTACTCGACTTGTCATACAATAACTTCTGAATAAAGCACTCTTAAATAATTGAGCCTTAGTGGTCTTATTATTCTTGGCTTTAATAGATTAGTAGTAATAGGGAGCATAGTTCTTGTTTGCCTGGAAAGAAGTCATTGAGCAGGAGATCCGAGAACATCATCACGTGGTAAGTTTCTAAGGTTAAGCAGATTTTTTTAAAAAGTCTGAATTGTCACATCTTGACTTTTCAAGTAGTTGTTTCGCACTCTGCACAGCATGCTCAGCTAGGCCATTCCACTGAGGATACTCAGGACTGCTGGTAATGTGTAGAAAATCCCATTCTCTTGCAAATTTCTGAAACAACTGGCTAGTAAATTGAGTACCATTGTAAGAAATAACTTTGTGCGGACTACCATGGACTGAGAAATGACATTTCAGCTTAGTAATAACAGAAGCAGATGTGAGATTAGGTAGTAGATCAATCTAAAACCAATTCGAATAACAGTCCACCAATACCAAGTAGTGTTGATTGTTCCACTCGAAGATATCAGTGGCTACTGTCGAACAAGGTAATTCAGGAACTGGATGTAGTTGAAGTGGTTCTCTTTGCAAATGTGGTCTAGTACTATTGCATACTGAACAAGAAGAAAGTACTTTATCAATGTATTTTAGTAATGAAGGCCAAAATACAAATTTTCTCACTTGCCTCTTAGTGGATACAGAACCTGGGTGACCACAACGCAAAATCTGGATGTATACATGTTGGAAGGAAGCAGGAACAACAATTTTAGAACCTTTGAAAATAATCCCATTTTGCATCAACATTTCTTCTCTGGGAAAATAGGTTTGCACTTCTGGTGGTACATTAGATTGCTTTGACAGCCATCCGACATTAAGGTAGTGTTGAAATTTTGCAAAACTGGATCAGTCTTTGTCTGAACTCATCAAGCCTAGTGGTAGAAAAATTCTGCACAGCCATCACATCAAAGTCAAAATTCTCTGTGTCAAGCTGTTCCATTATATTCCTGGGCAATCTGGATAAGGTATCAGCCAGATAGAGTAGATTGCCTTTCATATAGACTGTTTTGAAGTTGTACTTTTGCAATTTGAGCATCATTATTTGTAATCTTGCTGGAGCTGAATGCATAAGCTTCTTTAGAATAGTAACTAAAGGTTGGTGGTCAGTTTCAATCTGAATATCTTGACCATAAATATAATCGTGAAACTTGGAACATGCAAATACTATTGCCAAAAGTTCTTTCTCAATTTGAGCATACTGTGTCTCAGTTTGGGTAAGTGTTCTAGATGCATAGGCTACTGGTCTGCCCTCTTGAAGTATTACTGCACCTAGACCAAATTTTGAAGCATCACAGGAAAGAGTAACTGATTTGTTCACATCATAGTATCTTAATGTAGGTGGGGTGGCAATTTTCTGCTTGAGGTCTTCAAATGCCTTCTGGTGCTGTTCTAACCATAACCATGCAACATTTTTGTGCGTTAGCTCTTTTAAAGGTGTTGTCAACTCACTGAAGTCTGGTATAAACTTGCCTAAATAGTTGATCATGCTTAAGAAATGCTGTAGAGCTTGAACATTGTATGATGCTGACATCTCAAGAATAGCTGTTTGCTTGGTCAGGTCCGATCTCATGCCAGTACTGGTAAATAATTGACCTACATATGTAACTTTTGGGAGTCTAAATTTGAACTTCATAGGTTAGTACTAGTCTAACTGCCATTGTGGGCCATTTTAAGCCTAGCCAATTACCCCATGTGAGAATCAAACCCTATAACTTGGTGTCTTTAAGGTAAATGCCTTAACCATTATGCCAACCGCCCATTCTCAAGGATCAAGCTTCAAGTTCACTTCACATGCTCTGTCTAGAACTTTCTGTAGGTTTCTGCCATGCTCTGCTTCACCAGTGCCTCCAACCAATAAACCATCTACTATTATGGCATAAGAATAACCCGAAAATAATTTGCTCCATTGCACGCTGAAAGACTTCACTTGCAGAATTTATTCCAAATGGCATCCTTAGAAATCTGTATCTGCCAAATGGAGTACCAAAAGTGGTTAGTAATGAGGATTTGTGATCAAGCATCACTTGTCAAAATGAACTCTTTGCATCCAAGATAGAAAAAAAACAGTGGCAATTGGTGTGTGAGTGTCTGCATGAAAATAGTCAAGCTCTGTGCTTGCTCTACATCTTGGTATGTCGACAAGTGTGAGCCATGCATAATAGAGGTGGTAGTTCATCACTGTAGTCCCTGACCATGAGAACTGGCTTTGCCAGGAGTTGCACTGGCATGTCCACACCCATGATCAGATGTACTCCTGCTACCTGAATGTGACTGATGTCTGCTAGATGAGCTCCCTGCATGAGGAAACTCAGGACCACAACCCCATGGCCTGCCACATCTGGGCATGGACAGCTCACCCACTGATGGAGCGGTGGAAGTACTGCCATTATGGCAGACTGATCAGGTATGGCCATATTGGCTACCAGCAGATGATGTGGCTATCCCATGCCCATGAGGATGCCATTCCCCTCCCAACAGATATTCCATCAAAAACACCCCTCTTTCCAGTGTGTCATTCATACAATCCATTGAATCAGCAACACAGTGGAACCAGTCAAGCATGTCAGCCTATGCCACATCTACACTGTAAGCATTTCTCTGGAACACATATGGGAGAGTGCCTGCACCTCCATGATGGCCCTAAACATACATTGAATGGTATGGAAAGAGACACCTGGATCAGGTGGAGGATGGACAACAGGCCTCTTCTAAGCACCCCTAACAACTCTCTTGCATGGCACCTCACACATACTTTGGCTACAGGCACAGTCAGCAGGCACTGAAGCCACAGCCCCTATGTTTCTCTGATCAATTGCTTCATCCTCCACCTGTCCAATATCTGAGGGCTCACTGGAAAAGGTAGGTGTAGGCCTACTGGCTGTATCCGAAGGAAATGCAGGGGATGGCTGTATGTCAACCTCAGTGTCAGATTCAACCTCTGCACCTCCACAACCGTGCCTCTGTTTGCCCACCATCCTAATCAGAGTCTACTGATACACTGACATTCAGGTGGTAGAAGTACCGCACTTCTACTGTCAGATCACCTCTGATAATAAGCAACAAACACAGGAGCAATTAATACCTACAGTACTATACTATACTCCAATATATGCTAACAAAACAACAGTGCTGCCACTATTACACAGTACAGCAATACACACAACAGTCCTGACATCAACATCACACACTAAAATATTTCTTTAAATTGCTCATCAGTACTGACATAAAAATGTTTGGCTTACCATCTGCAGATGAGGTTATCCTCTGCAAGCCAGATGATCCTGGAGGAAGTTAAGCAAAAGGTAAGAACAACTTCATTCCAATTAACAGTAACACAGGGAGTAATACTTTTACCCCTTTATATGTCCATTAACTATACTTTTAACAAGAACTTGGATGACAACTCCAACCTAAGCTAACCGATTAGAGTATGTTGTTAACTGTAGCAATCTTCAACCCCCCCCTAAAAACAATTTTTTTGTGAAACAGAAGTAATGTACTGATTTCAGTTGTTTTACCATGCAACAGTATTCAACAACTGAGATACCAAAGCCTACCTGGAAGCTCTTCCTGAGACATTCTTACTGTCTCTGAAACTATTGCACTGATGTTGAGGACATGCTGTTCTGCACTATCCTGGGAGCTGTCTGAATCCCTGACAGTGGACACAGACTCTTCACTTGGTGTTAGTGGTGGCTGCATAGCAGGCCCCCCTGGTAACCATTCGATCACAGCCCTCTGCAGCTGCTCTCCTCCATGAAGATATGATCATGTCAGTAGTCCTGTGGTGAACCTGCTTATATTTCCTGCCATGGCCACCCATATTAACATTGCTGACAATCTGCCACCAAATCTGAATTCTGTGTGACATATCTTCCTGTACACTTTCAAACAGGAATGCACCATGTTGCCTAAAAGTGTCAATGAAAACTTGGTTTTCAGCATTAGTGAAGGGTGGTCTTCAAGGATTGAGATGCCTGGGTTGCATAGTCCAAGTTGCCCTGAAAAACAACAGAAGGGTAATCCACATAAATATCACACCACATAACTACAAAATAACTGTTACCAGATAAAACAGAAAAGGTAGCATCTCAGTATTACCCATTGGAGCAACATAAAAAAATATTGAGATTTGAAATATGAACAACAGGCTGGATGCAAAAAAGTAGACTAACAGTAGCAACATATCCTTGTTTGTGTCATAACAGAAATGCAGCTTTGCTCCCCTCCCCACCAAAAGAACAGGCAATTGACACATTTTGCTAACAAACCATCTTTAAAATGCTAAAAGTGCTATCAAATGAACTGTCCCTGAAACATGTCAACAGATTTATCACAGAATATTCCATTTTAAGGTATTGCCAATCATGTATACCTATGAAATGCTTTGACAAACATGCCCACGACATCAGTACACTTCTAACTAATGCATACAGATAAAAGTGTAAAAGCCTTTGCTTCATATTTTTTCTTAATTACACTCCAGCATATGCAGTATGTAGCTGACAAAATGCAAGTATACATTCTCAAGTGCAATAATCTTCTGTGCAGATAAATCCCAAAGTAATATCTTCTGTTCTGTGTTCTCCACATAAAAAGTCTCCTCACCTTCAGCTTTCCTAGCTACACAGTTCCCTTTTTATATTGTATAGATTCAAGGCTGTTAGCATGGTGAAGATGCAAATGAGGTGTGAACTGATTAGAATTGCTGAATCCCAAATACTTGGTTCCATGTAGGAGATGCAAACATAATGCAGGCATTCCCAAAATGTTTGTTTTTATTGGCTTGCAACTGTGACTAATTACTGGTTGGTACAAGGAAAACATAACAGCACTGCAGACTGCCATACAACCAGTGAGTGTGTCAGGTTAGACTTACAAAGTGTTAGATGTAAGGCTGGAAATGTAAGTAAGCAGCACACAATTCACAGGTTATGTTGATTAACATCTAACCTCCCCTTCATTTGTTGGCAATTGCATATGGGATTATTTCCATTTAATATCCTCACACATTTTAAGTCCAGTCATATAGAATGTCTTACAGATTGTATGTCTGAGATTACTAGTCGGATAAGAGAAGAATGACCAGCAAACACAGAGCAATAAAACAGAGCCGTATATTTGCAAGCAATAATTATATCTGGTTGTGTGGTCACTTAGTGCACTACATCCAAAATTAATAAATGATGTGTCATTTCATATTACTGTAGATGATGTTTCAGTTCATTGCTTCAAAGCTTTGTGTGGTAAAGTGGAATGTGGCCCCCTTCCTGTGTTATGAAGGTTCATTGTAGTGAGAGTTCAAATCCAAATCTATGTAGAAATATTTCATGTGAGCCAACATTTTCTAGAATTCATGATTGATTTTCCTCATTGGGTGGGTATAACTTGTCTGTGTACACTATATTTAAGAATACTAGGATGAGTTATTTTTAAAGGCAGTTCATGGTTGCTTATTAGAGACGTTATCAGTTGTCTAAATGTAAAACTTCTGTTATTTTCCAATGGTAATACTATGCAAATTATTGTTAAAAGAACATGTGGTTACAGTTAAACAGTTTACAAACTGTCTAATAAGGTTTCATGCTTGTAATTCCTAAGTGACAGCTTGTAAAGCATCTGATTATTGTTACCCTCTACTTGTCCCTTTCTTTCTTCTTTTTCTTTTTTTCCTTGTTTTTTTTTTTGGGGGGGGCATTGTTTGCAAGAAGCGGTATTTAGTGCAATCATGGGAAACTGAGTAAATGAATGTCAGGTTTAGCTGTGCTTATTTTATTTGTGCAAATAAGGGCAGTACGCAAACTGAACAAGTGGTGGATGCAGGAAGCAGACAGAACACATGCAGACAGGACTCTAAGAGCCAAAAATAGAAACCTGAAACATTCAATTAATTCTGCTGGGCACTGTTCAACCCTCTAAGCAGTGTTATGTGGTGGTTAACACAGACACCTTAAGAATTATTAGTAAATTAGGAAGTGTCATTTAACTAGTCCTGTGGCAGAAGGTGTAAGTGTGGGATTGGGGTACATATGGTCCTATATTCTAGTACAGGGTGTACAATTTGTTTTCTTACTGTTGTGACAGTGCAGTTTATAGCAAGCAACTGAAAATAGACAAGTGTTATTTAACATTCTTGTAGCAATAGGCCTAATTGTAGGACTATCATACACATGGTCCATGGTTCTAGTACAGAATATTCTAAAGTGTTGTAAGTGAGAATGTATAATGGGAAGTGGAACAACAGTAAATGTGTACAGAATATTCTGTATTAGAGCCCAGGACCAGCCTGCATGGGCTTCCCATCTGCCTAAGACACATACAAAAATGGGTCTATATCCAATAACCTTGTCAGGTCATACACATGCATGTGTAACAGCTCAGCTCATACTGTCACTTGTATTTATGTATGATTCCTGTCTTTGTCTGAGCGGCATTTCTTCTGTGGCAAAGATAGAAAATCAATGTTGTGGAGGAAAATGTTTTGTCCTTTATGCCCAGGTTTGAATTCCACAGTGTAAAAATCAATTTTCTCAGTGTGTAAAGGTAAAAGCAAATATGTCATTACATTTATGCACCAGTGCATGTCTGCAAACCTAACTCACCTAACAGTTACATTCCAAATTCCAATATATATTTCTAGGCTACATTAGTAGACAACTCACAAACTTAGGCCAGGTGTCAGCTTAACTTTCCAGTTGCAATTATTTAATTCATCACTGCTTGGCACTGCTGCTCTCTGCTTAACATCATGCAAATGCATTGCTAGGGTTTGCCCACTACCAGTAAAGGCAAAAACTAGAATTGGTGGGAAAGCGTCAGTCTCCATTGCTCTAGTTCTGCTGGTAGACATGGCTAGCATTAGTAGGGAAGGTGCAAGGTTTAGGGCATAGAGGTGTGGTGTCCAGGAGTCCAGGATATTTATTGGACTCTGGGAAAGCAACACAACCAAAGGTTTCTACAGGGAGACTATTCTGTATCAAAGTACAAGTCTGAGGCATGGAATAGTTTGGCCCAGGATGTATCCAGTGACAGTGGATTCCATGCACTGTAGAGCAATGTAGGCATCATTTTAATGACATACAGAGAAGAAAAAGGGATATTCTCAACCGTTGGTTGGAGTAGTTTGAGACTGTGGATATTCTATAGCTGTGTTAGTATCTAAAAAAGAGAGCACTTGTAAGATTTAGAATGTTCTTCTGTTCTTTTCTGTTCTTTCCCCAGCTGCCAGGGAGCATGAGTTCAATGTCCAGGCCCATGTTTCTCGACTGGCGACTGCAGGAAGCAAGTGGTATGTATGCAGCAGAATAGAAGTGTTATTGTAGCATTAAAAGTTAAAGATAGCTTTTTTGGTCTTTTATAGATTTGTATCCCAACTATAAAAGCAAGTATGCATGCATTAGTCTGTAGCATGGACCAATTGTAAGAGTCCAGTATTAGGCTGTAGTCAAAGGTTATGGGTTGAAAAACCACAATTCACGACTATACAATACTGTTATTTCTTCAATAATATTTACATTAAATTAAAACTCTATACCAGTGGTGCAAAGCAACTGCTGTAAACTGTGATCTGTATAACTGAAATATGAATATGTGTTATATATGCACATTTCAAGGATTACTTTCAGCATCTGTAGTATAGTGTATATTTGTTTGGAGGTAAACTTAAATGTAATACTTAAGATAAAAAACTTGTATAATTGTAGTAATGCATTGTATGTCACATATGATGGTACTGATTTTATCTCTTATTTTCTCTCATCCCAACCCTTAATTCTCTTTTTTTATTTTCTATTATGTGTCATCAAAATGTCTACATGTCATCCATGTGTATCACATTACTAAATGCTCCACAGCACAGTGAGGTAGACCAACCCCAGTGGATGAGCCTGCCCCCACTCCACCATCTCCAGCACCAATGCCCAGCACATCTGGAAGCCAACCTGGCAGCACTTTCTTTGCTGCCCCTGCACTACCTGCACCCCTCAGGTAGTCCTGTCTTGGAGGCTGGTGCAATGGTATCCTCTGGGAACTGTGGCAGAGATGGTGATTTCCTCATCCACCGCAAGTTGCTAAGGATTGTGCATAAGGTCATGCACCACACCACTGGTGCAAGGCTATATTGGATGGAGAGACTGCTCTCCCTCCTGTTCCATAGGATGAGGAGGAGATGTCAAGCCATCCAGCCAACAGTGGAGTGAGGTGACAATAATTGAGTGAGGGCTCAATTCTCACTGACTCCAAGCTTGATGGGGATGGGACTGCGTTGTCCCCTCCTTCACCCCAAATGTGGTGTCCCCCAACCTTTTGTACCCATCACCATCCCTGTCTCTTGGCTTGTTCGTGTTGTATGTTTTGTATGTTTGGAATTGCTTTCTCACCTACCCAACGTACCTAACCCAGACATACCGACGTTCCTTCTCCACCGTTCCTCTCTTACTGAAATAAAAAAAAATGAGTACCTGTCCCACAAAAAAATCATCTGATAGACAGCTCTCCATTTTGCACATGTCTTCTTGACACACTTGATTTGGTCCAATTGGCTATATGACATGATTGCGTAGTGATCACCCCTCTGTGGAGGTGACAGTCCAAATTCATTTAATATTCTACACATATTTTCAGTTTACACTCTTAAAGAAATGGATAGCTACAGTTCTTTCCTACTTTCCTCCTGCATATTCTTGTACTGCTTTCTCTTTGTTATTCACTATGCTTGCTCCCCATTTCAACACTTTTCTATCTACCCCATTTTAACACCTTTAATCTGGTCAAAAAAATAGAATCACACACTACACACATATGTAGCAGAAAAAGCAATGAATGCCTTCACATTTTGGGCTCCACAGAGAGTGATCGGTGACAATATCTGTGGTTACCTCTGTGAAATGCAGCTTAACCCAGCTGCACTATGCCAAAACACAGCAACACATGTATTATACAGAATTCATGTAATCAATGTTTAGTTAAATATATTTTAAAGTATTAGATACACCTGGATTTGAGCCCAGTATCATCTGGGCACAAAAATAAATCTGTCAATGGATTTACACCTGTTGCCCCAGAGTCAGTTAAGCAGCAGGTGTGTTTCATAGACTCAGTACTAAATCTCAGACTTTAGCAATGCAGCTCATGTTTACAAACTTCTTAGCTACCCGCAAACATGAATAGTATTAGAAATGAGTATCTCACATGTGCAAACACTTTGACAACCATTGTGCAAACCTGCTGCTCACCGCATCATAAAAAAGTAAATATTATTATGTATTACTGCTGTTTATTGTCCATTTCCTGTCTAATGACATGAAATTGCATTTGAAAACATAAACTGTTGGCCCTATCTAACAATATGTCACATATTTATAATGCAACCATGTGCTGCCTACCCCAAGCACTGCAACACTGGTGTCTCAGTACTTTTTCCACTCATATATCACCTGCATTACAGAAATTAATATCCAATGTGTGATATGCAATGCACATCATTCTGGTAGCATGCAGAAATATAACTATTGACCCATAACCCTAAAAATCCTTATCTGTAAGGCTAGGGAAGGAATCAGCATGCACCTTATCCCACAGGGGACATAGGTGACCTTCAACACACGTGAACCAATCCATTTTGGCATTGTGAGGGGTTGGTCTTTCTTATTAAACCTGGTGGACTTCTTTGATACTGACTCCAAAGACCTAGATGAGGAACAATGAGACATACTGCCTATGATGAGTTATCCAAGGCCTTTGACACTGTCATTCATGTATCCTAGAGAAAAATCTTCCATCTGTGAATTAACTGATACCTTACTAGATTGAGAGACAACTGGTTCACCAACAGAACACATACCGTCAGATCTGGGGACTGCATCTCCACCACTAGGCCACTTACTGATGGAATACCACAAGGATCTGTACTGGGCCTTCAACTGTTTGCAAACTATTTCTCTGAATCCCAGAGGTAGATAGCCTGTGGTTTACCAAGTTTGCAGATGACTGTTAACTGGATGCAGTCATATAGAGTTTCCTAGTGATGGTAACATATGACAGAAGGGGCTGACAGACAAATGATTGGTGCCAACTCATGGACTGAACCTTAAAGCAAACAATGCCTAATTGTCCCCTTTGGCAATGAAGTACCCCAGCTAATTATGATATATATAGCACCCTTGTAAGCTCAGACACAGTGTTGTGAGACTTGGGAACACATGCCGATAGCAATATACACTTCAATCACTATGTGTCCATAGTGGTGAGGCACACATTCTACATTACACACCTCATAAATAAGGCCTTCATAACCATGATAGACAGCTCTCCATTTTGCACATGTCTTCTTGACACACTTGATTTGGTCCAATTGGCTATATGACATGATTGCGTAGTGATCACCCCTCTGTGGAGGTGACAGTCCAAATTCATTTAATATTCTACACATATTTTCAGTTTACACTCTTAAAGAAATGGATAGCTACAGTTCTTTCCTACTTTCCTCCTGCATATTCTTGTACTGCTTTCTCTTTGTTATTCACTATGCTTGCTCCCCATTTCAACACTTTTCTATCTACCCCATTTTAACACCTTTAATCTGGTCAAAAAAATAGAATCACACACTACACACATATGTAGCAGAAAAAGCAATGAATGCCTTCACATTTTGGGCTCCACAGAGAGTGATCGGTGACAATATCTGTGGTTACCTCTGTGAAATGCAGCTTAACCCAGCTGCACTATGCCAAAACACAGCAACACATGTATTATACAGAATTCATGTAATCAATGTTTAGTTAAATATATTTTAAAGTATTAGATACACCTGGATTTGAGCCCAGTATCATCTGGGCACAAAAATAAATCTGTCAATGGATTTACACCTGTTGCCCCAGAGTCAGTTAAGCAGCAGGTGTGTTTCATAGACTCAGTACTAAATCTCAGACTTTAGCAATGCAGCTCATGTTTACAAACTTCTTAGCTACCCGCAAACATGAATAGTATTAGAAATGAGTATCTCACATGTGCAAACACTTTGACAACCATTGTGCAAACCTGCTGCTCACCGCATCATAAAAAAGTAAATATTATTATGTATTACTGCTGTTTATTGTCCATTTCCTGTCTAATGACATGAAATTGCATTTGAAAACATAAACTGTTGGCCCTATCTAACAATATGTCACATATTTATAATGCAACCATGTGCTGCCTACCCCCAAGCACTGCAACACTGGTGTCTCAGTACTTTTTCCACTCATATATCACCTGCATTACAGAAATTAATATCCAATGTGTGATATGCAATGCACATCATTCTGGTAGCATGCAGAAATATAACTATTGACCCATAACCCTAAAAATCCTTATCTGTAAGGCTAGGGAAGGAATCAGCATGCACCTTATCCCACAGGGGACATAGGTGACCTTCAACACACGTGAACCAATCCATTTTGGCATTGTGAGGGGTTGGTCTTTCTTATTAAACCTGGTGGACTTCTTTGATACTGACTCCAAAGACCTAGATGAGGAACAATGAGACATACTGCCTATGATGAGTTATCCAAGGCCTTTGACACTGTCATTCATGTATCCTAGAGAAAAATCTTCCATCTGTGAATTAACTGATACCTTACTAGATTGAGAGACAACTGGTTCACCAACAGAACACATACCGTCAGATCTGGGGACTGCATCTCCACCACTAGGCCACTTACTGATGGAATACCACAAGGATCTGTACTGGGCCTTCAACTGTTTGCAAACTATTTCTCTGAATCCCAGAGGTAGATAGCCTGTGGTTTACCAAGTTTGCAGATGACTGTTAACTGGATGCAGTCATATAGAGTTTCCTAGTGATGGTAACATATGACAGAAGGGGCTGACAGACAAATGATTGGTGCCAACTCATGGACTGAACCTTAAAGCAAACAATGCCTAATTGTCCCCTTTGGCAATGAAGTACCCCAGCTAATTATGATATATATAGCACCCTTGTAAGCTCAGACACAGTGTTGTGAGACTTGGGAACACATGCCGATAGCAATATACACTTCAATCACTATGTGTCCATAGTGGTGAGGCACACATTCTACATTACACACCTCATAAATAAGGCCTTCATAACCAAGAACAGGGAGGGCATAGCTCTGCTGTACTCAACCCTTATTAGACCACTAATTGAGTACAATGCTCCCTTCAGTCTGTACCTCACCAGACACCTGAAAGAACTTGAGAAAACACACAGGCTTGTGACTGGGAGAATCCAGGGCCTCCAAAACATGACATACATGGAAACACTGAAAGACCTGTCACTGCACTCAGTATCATGGAGGCTGCTAAGAGGTGACCTATGCCTGCCCTACAGAGAAGTCTCAGACCCTACCCTACTGGAAATGTTAAACATTTCTGCAAATCAAATGGAACATGAATAACTTGATCCAGGAATCTCAACCTAGCCTGTGAGAAAAACAAAACATATTAGGGAGACAGTTATATCTCCCAGCAATTGACACACTGCTGTAATAGGTTTCCACTGCATGTGAATCAGTGCTCATCAATGAACCCATTTAAGTGCAATCTTGACAACTGGATGGGTGATTGTAAATTCACTCCTGGGGTGGCACCTATGTCCCTCATGGACAGGGCCAGTCACAGCTGCTCACAAAAACTGTTCTGCTAGCAATGACCATCTAACTATGCTCAATAAGGGTATTTGTGCTTTTATACAGCTAGGCTTGTAAACACCCTACAGCCATTAGGCTAGTAACCTCCTATGAACCTATGAAGCTAGTAACCTCCTATGAACCTATGAAGCTATGAACCTATGCAGGCCTCCCAACATCTTCTCTCCAACATGGTCTGCTGATGTCATCTACTATAAGTTGACCTGCAGTCTTGTACAAATCAGACTTGTGCTGTGGTGCTTGCAAAAAGTACTGAGTTCTATAGTCTGTGTACTTAGATAAGTAGAGGTTTTGTTTTCACTGTAGTCAAAATGTGTGTGTGTGTGTGTGTGTGTGTGTGTGTGTGTGTGTGTGTGTGTGTGTGTGTGTGTGTGTGTGTGTGTCTAGACAGAAGAGCAGAAGTGAGTATCTTACAGTTATTGCTCCAATGCCATGGATTGACATTATTTTGATACTTGCATATGCCATCACATGCATTTTATGCAGGCCTCCCAACATCTTCTCTCTGATGTAATCCACGATAAGGTAACTTGCAGTCTTGTAAAAGTCATACTTGCGCTGTGTCTCTGGCATAAAGTGCTGAGTTCTGCAGTCTGTGTACTTTTGTACACGTTTGTGCTCTTGCTTGACATTCCAGTGAGGCTTTTACACCAGCATGTGGGACACTGTTATTGCCATATTCTCCTTAAAAGGCACTGCTGTTATCATAAGCTATAAAGTGTTGTCCAAGACATTCCAAGTCAGACTTGAGCTGTGACACTTGCTTTAAATACAGAGTTCTGTATTCTGTGTGCATAGATATGTAGGGACGCTATTCCCACTGCAGCCAACTGGGTGTGTGTATTTGTGCTCTTGTTTGATGTTACAGACAGCCTTTTAAACCAGCATGTGGGACCCTGTTATTACCATAGTGTCCTCAACAGACACTGCTGTTGACATCAGCTATAAAGTGCTGTCTGAGACACTCCAAAGCAGACTTGATTTGTGCCTTATATACAGAGGTCAGTAGTCTGTGTACTTAGATAGGTAGGTGTTCTATTCTCACTGCAGTTAACTGGGTATGTGTGTGTTTGTGCTCTTGCTTGACATTACAGAGAGCCTTTTACACCGGCATGTGGGACACTTACTATATTCTCCTCAACAGACAATATTGATGTAATCAGCTATATCTGATTTGTGGATATTTACTATTCCTACCAGGGCACTGTCAGAGACTGGCCTGGATGCCAGGCAGAAGTCAACTCATCCTCTATGATACAGATTACAGTGACATGGCTTTCAGTCTATCCACATACGCCATGGCATGATTTGTAGGCCCTATGTTTTTTTGATGAAAAATCCCTGTGGTGTCTCTAGCTGCTGCATACGTCTGGTGAGGTACATGCAAAACAGAGCATTATACTCTATTACAGTGTTCTGATGAGGTTTGAGTACAGTGCTGTCATGCAATCCTATGATTTGAATATGATGGCATGACTTAAAATGTGCACAGCATAATCTTTCAATACCAGTATGGACACTTGGTGGTCGAAGTTCAGATTGGTATCTACATGTGATTCCAGTGCTTGCATCATTGGGATTCAGCATAGCAAGACTGTTGTCAATGCTGTAATTAGCATGGAATTCTACTTTTCAGAAAGACAAAATAAAGAAACATTTCTGCATTTATTTGTAGATTACATAGCTTTGTCACCAGTCATTTGTCTGTGTTAGCTCCTCCTGTAGTATGTTATCATCATTGGTGGACTCAATGATCACACCCAATATGTAAGAATCAGCAAACTTGGTAAAGCAAAGAACTGTCAAGAAATAGAGTCCAAACAGTAAAGGGCCAAGCACAGCTCCCTGGGGTACACCAGTGGTGACAGTTCTACTGGTACAGGTTGATTCACCAACTTTCACAGTATGTGTTTTGTTGGTGAGCCACTTGGTTACCCATCTAGTGATGTAAGGGTTAATCCCAAGCTGGGAGAGTTTCTCAATGATACCTGCATGGGGGACTGTGTCAAAACCCTAGGCCAGATCATGATAGGCAGTAGGCACTATCTTACCTTCATCCAGGCCTATTACACAGAATCAATGGGCTATGACAACATCACAGATTGCCTATGGAGTGACATCACATACACCTTACTGATATGGTTGAATACACACTTCAACACATCCTCCACATGGGCTATATTCCCATAGAAGGGTATACATCAACATGCATCCATCTGAGTTGGGGAGACAGCATCTGATGCATGCATGTATAGACACATCTTGACTCTCCTCAACTGTGAAGTAGACCAACATGTCATCATGGACCTTTTCTAAATGGCAAATAGTAATATCCTGTCTGTGTGCAACAGACCCGTGTGAATTGTTAATGTTACATCATGTCTGTTACATCTGATAGATGTCCTCAAAGAGGTCATTGAGGGAATGCATGATGACACAAATCCACACTGAGGTATTCAATTAACACTGTCAGATGTGGCCATAAACAGCTATACCACCAAGTGGGTAGACCAGTGTATCACATACGTGGCATCTCACTACGTTGAACTGTGTGAAGTGACCTATATCTCAGGTCCAGTGATCAGGTCTGTACATCAGGGCTGTCTGCTAGGCCCTTTCCTGTTGATTATTTAGGTGATGGATATCACAGATGATGTATATATCCAAACAGCTGCCAGAAGCACTACAGACTGTGCATACCTCCCAACCTCTCACCAAGAGAAATCTGGACAAAGACAGAAATAATGGGGGGACAAAGGTCCAAAAATAGGGACAGATTTTAAATATTGCTCCTTAAACTTAGAAAGTTGTTAGAACAGCATGTTTTATATTATTATGTATTTTCTGAAGGATGTGAAGTTTAATACTGAAATGTCTGTCATTATTTCGTATTATTTAAGCACTTCAATCCACAATGATTTTCCAGAAAATTGCAAATTTTATGAGGAACAGATCAAAAATACAAGGCAAAAATCTGGACAGTCTGCAAAAATCTGCACAGTTGAGAGCTAATCATTGACTTCAACGTATTAGTATAATACATACAGTATCAACACATACCAAAGATTGCTGCCACAGCCGTGACAATACCTACAATGACAAGAAAACATGGGTGGATTTCTTAAGTCAGAAAAACAAACACACAACTCAAATATAATGTGGACATCAGACCCAATAATGAGACCAGCAGGTATGTGACCTGTGTCTTGGGGTAGGTAGTAAGTAGAACCTCCACCAGCATCTGGTCATAATGCTGACTACTCCTGTGTATGTAACACAAGTACAGAGTATGTGAAGGGCATCCACATCAGAGGCCATGATACCGCCATAGTTCCCAGCCTTCATCATACCAATAATTGAGTACATTGCACCCTTCTTCATGTACTTCCCTACACACCTTTCACTGATGTGTAACTGAGGTGTACCACCTTTGTCACAGTGTGTCACATAGCTTATTGACCATACCTTTGTATTCTTTTTGTGACATAAACATGACTGTCTGATGGTGCGGAACAGCAATCAACCCCGGGATTCATGAAGCTCGGCACAAGGCCGGCATAAGGCTTGCACTGGCCGTGCAGCGTATATATGGAGTAGTCGCGCCATATGCATATTAATGAAGGTGCGCAGCTGCCACAGCCACGTGCATAGGAAATGTGCACGAGTGCATGGGGCATATCGAAGTTGCGCACGGAGGCATGTCAATGTTGGCTGTTGATGAGCAACCTAAACTGCTGAATATTATATTCCGCCTGCAATAGTAATTGCACCTATCAGTGTCCGTGGATACTGAAATGTATGCAAAGCATGCAAGATAGTCCCTGCAAACAAAAAATGAAGAAGCAAACACAAATGCACGGTAGGGAATAACGGGTCCCTACCCTTGAACAAATGACATGGAAAGCCATGTGTCTATAGTCCAACATAGTGTTGATAGCTATACCATGTGGAAGTGAAACGTATCATATGTTAGCGCGCCGCCAGTAGATATGTCCAGCCCAATGGAGATGGTCACCAGCTGACCCATAATGTGAGGGAGGGTACATAGCTGGGCAGATGTGTCCATAACAAAATACACAAGGAGAAATGTAGATATATGTAGTGACCGTATGTCCGAATCATATCCCACAAGGCATGTAATAGTCACATACAAAAGGTATGTCCGTATTTCACATACCAAATGTGATAGGAAATAGAATACGCATGTAAACGAAACAGAAGGAGCATATAAACAGCTACAATAATAAGGACACATGTAGGCCGAAAGGAACAGTATGATCCGTACCGTTGAATAAAATTACCACCTTTCCCACTTTGCGAGCGACAAGATAGTCTGTGGGCAGATGTGTCCTGACACAAACTTGTAAAAATGGCAAATGTCCAGAGATTATAGGACATAATTATTCCTTAGACGTCATGTAATAGTTGCATTAAACAGTTTTTCTCTGTACGTATATTACATAAGTGTCATAAGAAACAGAATAAGCCACCGAAATGTTACAAGAATAAGCTTAGATATAGGCAAGAATTGTACATTCTATCTGCCGAAATGACCGTGGGTATGTGTCGGCCTGTAAAATGTGCTGTGTTCACCGCAAATGTCACACTGTGGCCAATTGAAAAGGTGGAAACACTACAGTCGACTGTCGGGAGGCATTGTCCACAACAGTCGGATATGTGTAAGGAATAGCTTGGACATAGGAAAATGTGCCATCCTACCAATGAGTACAACAGACTGGCAAAATCCGGAAGTCAGTGGTATAAGCCGAACTTGTATGTGACACAGTCGAACGGGTAATACCCGGGTATACCAACCAAGTAATGAAAGTGAAGTATGGTTGTGTACCTATGTGTGTGAGGTATAGCATGTGGAAAGCAAACATGGCAGGGTAGTCCACACAACCATAAAGGTACCTGACACATGTAGGGTAGTCAATGTGTTACTCTGGCCGTGTCATGGGCCAACAACCAAAGTAGTGATCTATGGGGTGTGAGGAATCTGCGTGTGAGGGGTGGGTGGTTAATGGTAAAATCCTCAAAGGCGATACTGTGTCGTATGCAGAAAAGGTGAACCGGAGGTGTACGAGGGGGCAGCGGGTGAAGTGGAAAGAAACACAACCACATGTAGAAACAGCTGCAAGACAAGCAGACAGACCATAGTGTAAAACACAATCCCACAAACATATGAATATGGAAATGTGCGATACAAATGTAAAGATATGTCACCGTCACATACCCACAGATTGGTCCTGATGGAACTGTCCATAACAAATGCAACACACCTGGATGCATAATGGCCTACCCAGCATGCCCTCCACATCACACAACCCACCCCTGTACCAGAACGTCCACCAAATCCAGCCGTACTTGGCCTACTGGTTTGTTGCAGACACAGCTACACATAGTGACCCCTACGCATATGTAGTAGGTATTGTCACCCTAGGCAGTTTCAGGATTGCAAACCATGTATCCCCTGCATGTAAAACTCCCTGCACATTTTCGTAAAGCCACAAAAATCTTCGGTATCTGTCTTGTTTTGGTCTTGTCCAATTTTTGGGATATCCCTCATGGGATAACTAACCTGTGTAAATAGTAGAATGGGTATGATGACATGATGTCCAATCCTGTAGATATCTGGACACAAGTCAGAAAGTGCAGTAGAGGTCCATGACACTGTCCAGCCCTAAGTTGTCATGCATAATCTACTACCCAGGATAAAACACCTTCCCATGATGCACGTGTCCCTACACGAATAGGCGGGAGAATATATTGCACACATTCACATAGTGGCAAACGGCATAAGGGTGAGGAAGACACTGACGTAAACAGGATAACCCTGATCAAGTGTGAGGGACACTTACTGTGTGCCAGAACACAACAGCGTATTACAGAGGTCTGTACCATACCACTCAACTGTCCAGATATTCGCAGAATGACCAGAGTTTTGCCTCATATTGTTGTTGTGTGCCTCCGACAATCTGCACCTGTCTGGTAAATAGCTGAGGATTGACGTCACTAAATAATGAGAAATATTTTGAGTTTAAGACTCCACATCCTTCAGAAAAGTCATGCTAATGCAAAACCTAGTATTCTATCAACATTCTAAGCTTGTAAGAGCAATAGTTAAAATGTGTCCCTATTTGTCCCCCCATCATGTAGGTTTTGTGCAGATTTGTTGTTCTAAGAGGTTGAGAGGTATAGTCGGTACATATTTACAGTAATAACCCTTCACATTTGTGTAATGTACAACTGCATACCTGTAGTCACTTCATGTCCAAAATAATAATCCCCGTATGACTGAATACAGGTAATAGTCAAATGTGAATGTAAACACCCCCCACCGTGGAGTATGGACTGTAACAATCCCACCCATAATATGTATTGCAAACAGAATAAGCTGCTGACAGATGCCCAAACACCTGTGTCTATAAACACAGGTAAAAATTCATAATAGGGAGAAACTTCCTGTCCATATGCTTCGTCTGACATTTGAACTCGGCCAGGGAAGTTCTGTTCACCAGGCGGACAAGCCTAAACCCAGATCACTACATGAACACCCTGACAATCAAAGACCTGTATGTGCCAGAACTATATGCCTTGGTGTTCTGCATATCCTTGGAGTGATTAACAATGCAGCTGGGGTCCACAGCAGTAGGCAATAGGGAATGTGTAATATGTAGTACCACATTTTTCCCAGCAGGAGAATGGATGCCTGTGTTGTAAGTGAAGCAGTGAGTCATATGTTGATGTAGCTAAGTACTATGGGTATGCATATCAATGAGGCAGAACACCAATAGAATAGTGGTTCCGGCATCCGGCCAATGTGAATGCAGTCCCAGTTGACCTACGACCACTGCACATATAACTTTAAAGTGTAATGAATACGTTCGTGCTGTACACACATTTAAATATGTAAAGGTGAACGTGTGTTTCGCATCAGTCCGTAAACCGGAATACAGATATGTAACTGTTACGGTCAGAATTATGAAAGGCCACATAAGCACAAATATCTATTAAACATATGTAACCCACAATAAAGATATGCAAGTGCGCCTGCGCGTGTGTAATCCGCTCATAGCATAGCAAATGAATGCTGTTTTCTCCACGTTATATATACATGGCTCATACCTGTTAACCCCATAAAGTATGAAACCGGACAAAGCCATGAAAACAACTGGTACAAATAGGGACAATCACCAGATATTGTCCTAACAAACATAGAAAGTGGATAGAATAACAGATGTGTCACTAGCATGGATTCTCTGAAGGGTATGAAGTCGTAACCTGAAATGCTTGTCATTATTTTCCAACATCAGTCATGATATGCCACTAAATTGCCAGATAGACACAAGGTTATGAAAAACAGACCAAAGATAAGAGGCAAACAGCTGTATGTTCAGCGAAAATCTGTACAGTTGAAAGGTATGATATGGATATATATATCTGTATATACACATATATCCATAGACTTAAACCAAAGCAAATTATGAAATGAGGAATGTACAGACATATATGGACATATATATATACATCTATACACACACGATACATTAATAGATATATACACATCAAACATATGTCCCTGTAGATATAACACATGTACATAAATAGGTCATGGTATAGCTATTATGGATAGACAGACAGACATGCATGAAAGGTGAATACGCTGCTGCTTTCCAAACCATTGCCCGGAAAGTACCAGTGTGACAGGCCTGCAAATTCTACACTTTAAACATGAATATAGATGTCCTTTGCAGGACACCAAAAATTGATCCCGTACGAAGTGCGAACCATCATCGATGCAAAGGACATCACAGCTGCAACTACGATATAGCTGTATATGCAACAGTAGCAGGTGCAAGGGTAATAACACATGGGTCAATAGAATGTATGAAGTACGACCTGATATCCAGAGAGTGGGGAGTGCTTAGAAGTGTCTTCACACTTTATTATCGCTCACATTAAACATATCTAATGGGTACTGTGGAGGGGTGTCAGGTATGGGAATCATGGGTATGCAGAAATGGGCCTAGGTGTTGGTTGGCACGGATTTATTAGGTCCGCCCCATGGAAGTGATCAATATACCTATGTGGGTATAGCACACGCCAATATACTCCAAAAAGGTTCAACCCATCTACTGGATATTGTGTAAACCATTGGGGGAAGACGTAGGGACCTATATCAGTGTCATGTAGGCGATTATCATGGATGGACATGCGTACGACCAAGATGGTAACTATACCTTCCAAACTTTCAGAATAAGACAGCTGGATTAAGGCATAGTACATGAAATACAAATAGGGACTATATTAAATATACCCCAGACAAAGTCAGAACGTTGAAAGAATAATGGCATAGTCAGGAGTACGAATGTTATGAGGGTTAGTAATCATGAAATAGAAATGTCAGTCATTATTATCTAACCTCACAGTCTGTAATGCCTTGTCAGTAATTTACCAGAAAGGCACATTATTATGACAAATGTAACAAAATCATAGGTCAAACCTCAGGGCGTTTACCCATAATGTGTACAGGTGAGCGGTATGAAGGTAACCCGTCCTAAATAAATGTACAGAACTAGTGATACTAGGTGGACAGGTGAGAAGAAAGACGTCAGGACAAATGAGAAAACATGTACAAGTCAAAAGCATGTATTTCGACAAATGTGAATGACAACGTATGCCCTGTGAAAGGCAATGTGGAAGGTTAATAGACTCAAAAGAAATGTGTCCCTCAGGGTGTCATGCAGTGTCACCGATACAGTGTCCAGTCCCCCATACTCGTACATGAGCTCTGACACTGACGGAAAGCGCAAATACCGGTGTACACATAAGGTACATGATAGAATAATTAGTGTGGATAAGCACCTGTTGGCCTTTGTGAAGAATACAAGGGTGTGTCCTGCAATAGGAATGCAATGGCATCTGGCCTGTGTGTATTGGTGTAAGAAAATTGATATCCTGTATCAGAAACATACCTCGCAACTGTACAGATTTTCGCAGAATGTGCAGATTTTTGCCTCATATGTTTGGTGTGTTCCTCTTAAAATCTGTACCTTTCTGGCAAATACCTGAGAACTGAAGTCATTAAATAATGACAAACATTTGAGTTTAAGACTCCAAATCCTTCAGAAAAGTCATACTAATGCAAAACCTATTATTCTGTCAACTATATACGTTTGTAAGAGCAATATTTAAAATCTGCCCCTATTTGTCCCCCCATCATTTTAGGCTTTGTCCAGATTTTTGCTCTAGGAGGTTGAGAGGTATGATCAGAAACAGATACATGTCTGAGGAAACAGCATTATCGACTGCAAGATAACTCAGAAGGTATGAAAAGCGCTGCAGTAAGAAGTTCAGTATTGGCTGCAGGTATTTGCTGACATGTCAAATGACACAGCAGTCTACATGAAGTACCTATAGGGCTGTCACCTTTACAAATGATGACAGTGGGACATACCCACAGCCATGCATACACCACAAATAGACATAGCACACAGCAAAGCCTAGGCCGTGATACACGAAGCCTCTGGCGTGTACGAGTAGAGTGAGAGTACAGCAAGGAAAGATGACTGCCAGGCTATTCAGCAAACACCTGCAGGGGCGTGCAAGACTGCCTGTAACACGAACATTGCATGGACAATGTTGGGATTTGCAACATACCCCATTTGTATGTGAAAGCTATGCAAATGATGTAAATATGTGATACATGAAACAGTAAGCTGTCCGTGCAAGAGCAGATTTATGTGCAGAAATGTACCCGGATGTTAGGCGACTAACGTTCTGCACATTGCTAAACGGAGCAATGATAGCTGCAAATACAGTATGAATACTGTCAAAGAAGCATGCCAATGTCCACATCTAAGGACAGTGGCATTATTGTCCATTGGATATCAATAAAACTGTAGTTGTCCACCCCCGATCTCCAGTGTGGAAGCGTAGCGCAGCACCACGAGAACGTGCTGCGCTTCAAAACAAGTTAAATATGTATAATATACATACAAAATGTAGGTTTAATTAGATGTTAGTACACCATGCAGATGAATGGCAAGCTGGAGGCAACATGGCTACTGCGTACTGGTTGTTATGTGTGGAAGCGTTCTGTCAGAGATGTAACGAAGCATTTGTAGGCAATCTGATGCAAGTGAGGCTGAGGATAGTGAATCACAACATGTCATGCCATATGGGCCAAGCCTCTACAGTGTAGTGTAGGATAAGGGGACTATTAGAGTAGATGATAGGTGACAACATGAGTGTGTATGTATAAAACACTGTAATCTTACCGGAGCAGTGTCACATGTTTGCTGTCAGTACTCAGTGGAAGAGGCTTGTTATGAGCTATCCTAGGGAAAGTCAGGAGACTGATGGTGTACGCCATGGATACCACCGATGTTACCTTCAAACCTGCCCACAGTGTGTCCACACCTGTGCATGCCAGTAAGCCCGAGTAAGCATGTGTGCACGTGTCAGCCCGTGTGCGTGTGTTGAAGAACGAGTAAGCTAGTGTACGAATGGTGAAGCCCGTGTAATGTCGTGTATGCCAGTGTACGCATTTGTAAGCAAGTATACATGTGTACTACACACATCACACATGTACTGCACACTCAGACACACATGCTGCGAATACTACACACATCAGTGAAATGGCACATAGATGGAGAATACATCATCAGAATTAACAGTGCTGTAAACTATGCTACATTGATGGTCATAGCTGCAATGCTTCATGCCTGCTGATATACACATGGAAGTATCACACTTTGTGCTAACAGCATTCTAACATCAATACAGTGGAATAAAGCCACTGTGTGCATCAGCACCAGGTTAGTCTGATCCTGCATAAATGTTACACATCACAGGTGGTGGCACAGGTGACATCATATGCACAGGGTGTGGTGTTACATTTCCAGAGCTGTCATTGAGCCATCCAATTTACATGTAGGTGTGTGTGTGTGAGGGACAACGTTTATTGCATGGCCCAATGGTGATGCAATGGGTTTGTGTATGTGATAGCCCTAGCTGTTTGTGGTAAGTGTGTGTGTCT